>NC_133649.1:242592342-242892342 GCF_009905375.1 Apium graveolens | reverse complement strand
GAGGACAGTTCTATATTGTAACAGAGTTTAATAAAGTTTTTTTTTATGTTACTTGTGTTCTTTGAATTCGATTTGATTGTGCTATACACTGTATTCAACCCCCTTCTACAGTGTGTGTGACCTAACAAGTGGTATCAAAGCCTATCTATTAACACACAAACAGTTTAAGATCCAAAAACAATCATGTCTAAAGCAGAAACTCCAACCAAGCCCACCAAAACTGAAGAACCTCCAAAGACTCAAATCCATAGTCGATATGAGGCTATTAGAGTTCCCACACTGAAACCATCTGAATAACCCATATGGAAGGTGAGGATGACTATGTTTCTGGAAGCTACAGATCCAGAATATCTTGACAGAATCAATGAAGGACCTCACAAGCCAACAAAACTCGTTATTGTAGTTGCAGGTGAAGCAGCAAAGTCTGTACCAAAGGAGAAGAGTGTAACACCCCCAAATCCGGGGTCGGGGATTCGGGTTGTCACGAGTTCCATTTCCCTTAATAATACTTAACCTTAACAATTAACCAACTGCTGCATACTGTGACCCCACAATATACACATACACCACAAGTTATAGTCTCAGAGATGAATACCAAAAATAACACAAGTCATTTTACTCCACAATTATAAACGATTTCACCTCAGAAGGGTTTCTGAATAATTTACATATTCTTTGCCATTATTACAATTCATAATATACATAAGTCTGGTTCATCAATAGTTGAAAGCCTAGCCTATTGGTAGTTCCTACCTCAGCTACGGAGGCATCAACGCTTCCAGAAAACTGCGGAACGTTTCCTAACCGCTTGCGAATTGGAAGCTTGGTCATGTTCATCTTTTCTATCTATTGTTGTGTGATGAAAGAAGAAAGCAAGGGTGAGCAACAAGCCCACCGAAATAATATATATAATAATTAACAATATATGAGCATTCTCATAGTACTCATGAAAGTCTTGGTCAAGAAGAAATGAACGAAGTTGATATCTTAACGCGACCAAGTCACAAAATATTCAGTATATATATACATATATACTTTTCACAATCTTTGAAATCCTCTTACATGTATAATATATACAGAGTTCCAGTTTAAAACTGTATAAAAATATCGTTGCAAGGTGATCTCATATATCTAACCTTGTCTCAACGTTTTTCTGAAAATCTTTGTCATTCATAAGATAATCATTAACTGGATATAAGTTGAAAAGATGAAGTTACAAGATACTCTAATATACTTATATCTTTTCCGAATACTACTTGAACCGCCACCGTTCAAGGTATAAACAGTTTCGAAAGTTCATCACATAGATGAGACTACAAGATAAGACTTGAATAGATTCAGTCCTTGAAATGTTGTTTAAAAGAAATGAAGTTACGAAATACTTCATTTGAGGGAAACATCATTATAACCGTTTGACCCTGTCAATGCCTCAGCAATCACCCAACCGTAGCCTTTCGATTGAATGCTCCGGGTAGTGTTGCAGAAATATCCAAACTGGATGATGAACTCATTACGGGAGTTTGCCGCGCCAGGAAGACCACTTACGATGATCAGTCGCAGTAGTGCAACCCCACCATTTTCTACATGTAGAGGAGAACCTGTCGGATTTACTTGTCAACCAAACACTGGACTCCTAAGGAATGGACCGTCTTAGCGGAACTTCCAGGCCATTTGGGCCAATATAATAAGGTTGGGCCGGCGCCACTCGACCACTTACGCCACTCCTAGTTCAGATGAAATCCATGACTCTGAAACATAAAGCTTGTCCCCCCTTTCCCCAAGTAGAAACTTGTTGATACGGCTCCACCAAGAAGTCGTATCTGGTTGGAAAGGAAAACTCACCGATATTTCCCAGGCGGTGCCTGTTAATGGAATAACTTTTTCTAAGAATTTTACTTCCCGAGTGTTGGGTAAGTAATCAAAAACTCTTTTATCAAAACAGCAACCTTGTTGCGAATATAAAACACACCACAGAGCCGGATCCCTATGGTTTTGAGCGAGTATTTAAATCCCCTTCGAAAGGAGGATTTTAAATATAAAAATGAGTTTTGGGATCCGCCCTAACTTTTAAAATCATTTTGAAGACTAGAAAACATTTTAAAGAATGTGTAGAGTAACGCTGATTTAATAAAATAAATCAATCCCGATATGTTAGAAAGTATCTGAATATTATTATTTAAATAATATTCCCATAAGAATGATCCTTATAAAAATAATCGAGGTAGGAGTTTTAAAACTCATACTTGAAATGAATAATAAATAACCAAAGATATACTTATACGAAAGTATGATCTTTATTTGAATAATCGAAAATAAGTTTGATTATCGAAACATTATTCTTTAATAAAATAAAGAATATTATTTAGTAAATAAGCAGAGTCATAAGTCCTCGAATGAATATTCAAAAATAATATTCACTAATTAAAATAAACGGAGTCATAGGTCCTCGAATGAATATTCAAAATAATATTCATTAAATAGAATAAACGGAGTCATAAGTCCCTCGAATGAATATTCAAAATAATATTCATTAATAAAAATAAAGTTATCGAATAAACCTTATTCGATTAATAGTTTTGAAAACTATATCTATATATATATATAAATATATATAATATACTCGGGAACATCGACTCCCGGTTTTAGAAAATGTTCACCTTTGGGTCCCCTATACTAAGGGTATACGCAATTACTGTTTATCTCTAGCATAGGTATTATGCAACTATAAGCATTGGAATCAATAGATAGATATCAAGATTACGAAATAGACATGCATATATCCCATATCAGCATGCTCCAATATATCGCAAGATTTGCTAATTAACCATCATGCATCTATCACAAGATAATGCATATACATATATACATCACAACAACAGTATAACGGGTAGAAAACTTGTCTGAGTGTTCCCGGATAGACTTAAGCTTAGAGTGGGTCCGATAACCTATGAACAACAGCATAAGTCGGAATTAAACCCCGGTCGCTTAAGAATCTATACTTTAACCAACTAGACTCTAATGTTCGCTTTTGCGCTTAACGATTTACTTAAGTCGCTCGAGTACCCTCGGCTCCACCATTTCTAATAAATTAACCATTACGAATTTTAAGGAGATTCTTTCGCGAGTACTTTACCAACTTCCTAATCCACATTACATAATTGTTTCGTAATCCAATTAGTCTTTTAGGGGCCTTAACCAAGGTTTCAAAGTAAGGTGAGGGGTAATGGTCCGTTCGTGAAATGCCGTTACTTAAAACGGTCGTTTCTCCTAAACTGTACATCGGATTCAAGCGAACCACATATCAAAACAAAGCTCGTAACATGAACTATCTAATCATGGCAATGGTCAAAACCTAACAGTGAGTTCACGGGTCCTGATGTTAAGAACAAAAGCAGTCTAATGTAAATCGGGCATTACGATGGCTATGTTTACGCGATTACCAAATTTAAACCATTCCAATCAATTCACAATTCAACCCACAATCACCACTACAACCAAACTTCATCCATTCTTTACTACAACAGCCCCAACAACTCAAGATTTCCAATTTATACTACTTCTCAATCATGAACTAAGAGCTTACTTAAGTTCATTAACTAATAATCAAGATTTACCATTCCAAAAACATTACAAAACCAACCAATCTCTAAATATTCAATAACCATGCTTCTCATGAACTATACTACTCATAACAAGCTCTTTACATTCAATAACTATGCTAGGTTAAGAGATTATACCTTCCTTGTGAGTAGGAGTAAGTAATGAGCTTGGAGCAACCTTGGAAAATCCTTACTAAAGCTTTATCTAAGCAAAAACACAAGATCAAAATGTCAAGTTCTTGAAAAACACTATTCACTCTCTTCTTCCATGAATTATTGGAAGAGATTGTGAAGGAATTGGAAGCTTAGATTCATAAGATATCTATATCTATTTACAAGGAAACTTAGATAATTACCTCACTAATTAACAAGGCTTGGAACTTGGTTTTTCAATTTTCTTCTTCCTTGAAATGGAAAAGGCTGAGAGCTTCTTCATGAAATGGGGAAAGTCAACTTGTGTTTTGTGTTTTTTATTTGTTTTGCTTGGTTGTTTCCCTTTGTTTTGCTTAATTACCTTTTAACCATGGTAAAATTTGTGTGGCTTGTAATCAACCAACAATCCCTCCATTTGTCATGCTTATGTCACCATGTCTATGTCATCCATTTGCCACATGTCTCTTACTTGTAGTTTGATGATGTCACAATTCTTGGCTTCTTGTACAAGCTAGTCTCTTGGTCGCTTATTTATTTTACGGTTCGCTTAACTTTCGTTCTCGTTTATCGTTTGAGAGATCATACCCGGGATCTTATTACTTGGGTTCCCCTAAACCCTTCTTCATAATTTATATTCCTTTTATGATCCTCTCTTATAATCCATGAATTTAAATCATTTTAATCATGTTACCTTATACTCAATTCTTACGGTATCTGGTGGATTTTCGGGAAAAATCAAAGTGTTCGAATTTGGATTATGACGATCTTTACATACACTTATATACCATATGGAGTACTAATAAGATCTCAGAATAACAATAAAAGAACCGCTACATAGTGTGGCATGAAAAGTTTTCTTATTCAGCATAATCAGCAAAATCACTATTCATAAGGGTTACAAAAAGTCCAAAATTTTGGGGTTATTACAAAGAGTGATTACACTGCTGAAGATATCGCATCAATTGCTAAGGATGCTAAGGTACGACACTTGCTGTATAGTTCCATTGATAATGTAATGTCAAATAGGGTAATTAACTGCAAGACTGCAAAGGAGATATAGGATGCCTTGGAGACAAGAGATTCGATTAAGAAGAACAGGAAGACAATACTCACTCAAGAGTATAAACACTTTGACTCAAAGCCTAATGAGTCATTGACTGATTTATATGACAGATTTGTCAAAATCTTGAATGATTTGTCACTAGTTGATAAGGAGTATGATCTTGAAGATTCAAATCTTAAATTCCTGTTAGCTCTTCCTGAAAGTTGGGATTTGAAGGCCACAATTATAGAGACAACTATAATCTTGAAGAAACAACTATTGATGAAATTTATGGCATGCTCAAGACTCATGAACTTGAGATGGAACAAAGAAGCAAGAGGAAAGGAGGAAAGTCAAGGACAGTTGCTCTTAAGGCTGACGAAGAATCCCCCAAAGCAGCTACCTCAAGGAAAGGCAAGGGAAAAGCACTCATCACAAAGTCTGATACTGAGTCATCAAGTTCTGATAGTGATGATGACTCAGAAACTGAAAGTTTGCCTGAGATGGATGCTGATGAAGAGATGATGAAGCTGTGTGCTCTTATGGTGAAAGGAATCACAAGGATTGCATACAGAAATTTCAGGAAGGGAAAGAAGTTTTCCAGGAAAGGTGCAAGTTCTGATAAGAAGAATTTCAGAAAATCTGAAGGCAAAGGAGGGAAGTCTGACAGAGGAGATTACAAAAATATCAAATGCTACAACTGTGGTGAGAAAGGCCACATATCTCCTGATTGCAGGAAAGTGAAGAGTGACAAAGGCAAGGCTCTTGTCATAAAGAAGAAAAGCTGGACAGACACTTCAGATTCTGAAAGTGAGGTGAACTATGCCTTGATGGCAAATGCTGATAGCAGTTCTGAAGCTGCTGAGTTAAAGGTACCTCAAACTACTTATGCCTTTCATACTGGTGACATTAATGAGTTGAGAAGATATCTTAAAACCATGTTCATTACTTATAGAGATCAAACTTTAACATGTGAAAGATTAACTTCTGAAAATCTTGCTTGTAAAAAGAGGAATGATTATTTAGAAAAAGAGTTAGTCATGTTCCATCAAATTCATAAAGATAGAGATGATGCTTTCTATGTTAGGGATGAAGTACTTAAAATGAATGAATCTCTAAAAACTGAGTTAGAAAAGGAAAGAGAGATTATCAGGACTTGGACTAACTCTGGCAGAACAACTCAGAATTTGTTAAGTAGTGGAAACTAGAAAGAGGGCTTAGGTTATGGAGATGATAAGAATGATAAAGGAACTGTAGAAATTAAACCTATTGGTGTTAAACAAAAGCCAAAGTTAAAACCTGTTAAGTTTGTAGCTGTAAAGTCTGCTACTGAGAAATCAGAAGTTAAAGAGGAAATAACTTCTGACAAACTAAAACAGGAAAAGACAACTGAAGTTAACATAGGCTTAATGACAAAGAAGCAGCTTAAGCATAAGCTGAAAGATGTTAAGAATGTAAACAAGGTAAAGTCACCTAGGAAAATAGGAATGGAAAGGAAGGTGTGAATAAAAGCAATGATTATAAGCCTGTTCCTAATGCTCCTAGAAAAACATGTCATAAATGTGGAAGTTTAACCATCTAGCTTCTTTTTGCAGGAAGAATAAGAACATAAACTCCTTACCTTCAAAGTCAGGAGTTAAGAGTCAGTCTGTTAGATATAGGCCACAAAATCCTTGTTTTCATTGTGGTAGTTTATGGCATTCCATTTATACTTGTAAGGAATATCATAGTTTGTACTATGATTATTATCAAATAAAACCTTCTTTAAAGAAACTTAGCATTGTTCCTTCTAGTGTAAGTTCTGAGAAAAAGTCTGATAGTGTAAATGCTGATAAGAAAAATGTTAACATAAACTCTGATGCTAAATCCGCTGCAAATGTTAACAAACTTAATAAGGCCAAAGGATCCAAGCAAGTCTGGGTCCTTAAAACTAATCATTAGTGGTCTTTGTGATTGCAGGGCAACAGGAAAAACATCCTAGTTCTGGACAGTGGATGCTCAGGACATATGACTGGAAATAAAGCCCTGCTATCAGACTTTGTGGGGAAAGCTGGCCCAAGTGTTTCTTATGGAGATGGCAACATTGGAAAAACATTGGGATATGGCAATATCAATCTCAGGACTTAAACACAATCTGTTGAGTGTTAGTCAAATCTGTGACAGAGGTTATCATGTGGATTTCTTTGAAGAACACTGTGAAGTTATAAGCAAATCTACAGGAAAAGTTGTTCTGAAAGGATACAGGCATGGTAACATTTATGAAGCCAAGCTTTCAACAAGTACTGATGGTTCTGCAATCTAGTCTGTTGATTAGAGCATCAATTGAAGAAAGCTGGAATTAGAACAAGAAACTCTCTCATTTAAATTTCAATAATATAAATGAACTAGTCAAGAAAGATCTTGTGAGAGGATTGCCAAAATCAGTATTTGCTCCTGACGGCCTTTGTAATTCATGTCAGAAGGCTAAACAAAGAAAATCTTCATTCAAGAGCAAGACTAAATCATCAATTCTTGAGCCTTATCACCTACTACATGTAGATCTATTTGGTCCAGTGAATGTCATGTCTATTGCAAAGAAGAAATATGCTATGGTCATAGTGGATGAGTTCTACAAAGACCATGGAATAAAGCAGGAATTTTTTGCTCCTGGAACTCCACAGCAAAATGGAGTTATTGAAAGAAAGAATAGAACTCTTATTGAAGCTGCACGAACTATGCTTGATGAAGCAAAGCTACCAACCTATTTTTGGGCTGAAGCTGTGCAGACTGCTTATTTTACTCATAATGCAACACTCATTAACAAGCATGGAAAGACACCATATGAGATGGTGAAGAAAAAGAAGCCAAATCTAAAGTACTTCATGTATTTGGATGCAAGTGTTTTGTTCTTAAGACTCATCCTGAACAGCTATCCAAATTTGATTTTAAAGCTAATGAAGGAATTTTTGTTGGATATCCACTTTCCACAAAAGCTTTCAGAGTCTACAATTTAAGAATAAGGGTTGTCATGGAATCTATCAATGTTTCCTTTGATGATAAGAAGATTACTGGACTTGAAGATTTCAATGATCATGATCAGCTGAGATTTGAAAATGAAGACTTAAATTCTGATACTGAAAATCCTGGCAGTCTAAATCCTGATACTGCAAACTCTGATGGATTAAACTCTGATGTTATTGAAACTGTGGTGACTACGCCAAAGGAAGATGCACCGGTGCAGGGGGAGCATACTGAAGATACAACCACATCTCAAGAAGCATCAGAACATGCAACTGGCTCTTCAAGTTCTGATTCATCAAGTTCTGATAAGCCAAGTTCTGATAATTCTGAAAACTTAAATTCTGAAGGATCCAACTCAAAAAGCATAGTTATAGGGGGAGCATCAGAAAATGTTGATGAAGATAGCATGGATCATGGGGGAGCATCCAGTTCTAGAGAAAACCTTCCATCTGCAAGGAAGTGGACTAAATCACATACACCTGACTTAATTATTGGAAATCCTGATGCAGGTGTCAGAACTAGAACAGCTACTTCAAGTGAATGTCTTTATAATTCTTTTCTTTCTTAGACTGAACCAAAGAAAGTGGAAGAAGCTCTTCAAGATTCTGATTGGGTGCAAGCTATACAGGAAGAGTTAAATGAATTTGAAAGAAATAAAGTCCGGACCCTAGTGCCAAGACCAAAGAACAGATCTGTTGTTGGTACAAAGTGGGTGTTCAGAAACAAAACTGATAGTGATGGCATAATTATAAGAAATAAAGCAAGGCTGGTTGCAAAAGGATATTCTCAACAGGAGGGAATTGATTATGATGAAACATTTGCACCAGTTTCTAGATTGGAAGCCATAAGAATATTTTTGGCTTATGCTGCTCACAAAAAGTTTACTGTCTTTCAAATGGATGTGAAAAGTGCTTTTCTCAATAAGGAGTTGGAAGAGGAAGTATATGCTGAACAACCTCCAGGCTTTGTAGATTCCAAATTTCCAAATCATGTCTACAGGCTTGATAAAGCATTTTATGGCCTTAAGCAAGCTCCAAGAGCATGGTATGAGACCTTAGCTCAGTTTCTTCTAGAAAGTGGATTTAACAGAGGAACTATTAACAAAACACTGTTCTACCTCAACCATGGAAAGGACTTATTTTTGGTACAGATATATGTTGATGATATCATTTTTGGTTCTACAAATGACAGACTTTGTAAGAAGTTTGCCAAACTGATGCAGTCAAGATATCAAATGAGTATGATGGGGGAACTTAGCTATTTTCTGGGCCTTCAAGTCAAGCAGAATGAAGAAGGTACTTTTATTTGTCAATCCAAGTATACCAAAAATTTGCTGAAGAAATTTGGAATGCAAGATTGTTCAAGTGCATCCACTCCCATGGCCACAGCAACAAAATTGGATAAGGATACTGGTATATCAGTAGATATTACTGATTACAGAGGTATGATTGGCTCTCTACTCTATCTAACTGCTAGTAGACCTGATATCATGTATGCTACCTGTCTTTGTGCAAGATTTCAAGCAGATCCAAGAGAACCTCACTTAACAGCTGTGAAAAGAATTTTCAAGTATCTTAAGGGAACAACTGATCTGGGATTGTGGTATCCCAGAGAATCAGATTTTAAACTAATAGGTTACTCAGATGCAGATTTTGCAGGATGCAAAATTGACAGGAAAAGCACAAGTGGAAGCTGCCAATTTCTTGGAGGCGGATTGGTTTCTTGGTTTAGCAAGAAACAAAAGTCAATTTCCACATCAACTGCAGAAGCAGAGTACATTGGTGCAGGAAGCTATTGTGCACAGATTCTTTGGATGAAGATTCAGTTACTAGATTATGGGTTAACATATTTTAAAATCCTTATTTACTGTGATAATCAAAGTGTTATTGCTATGACAGGTAATCCAGTTCAACACTCTATGACAAAGCACATCAGCATTAGGTACCACTTCATAAGGGAACATGTGGATGAAGGTACAGTGGAATTGCACTTTGTTCCAACAGATCAACAACTAGCAGATATCTTCACAAAACCACTGTGTGAAGCTACTTTTACAAGATTGGTAAATGAACTTGGAATGGTTTTAGGTTCTTTCTCTAAGTCTGTTTAGTTTATGATTCCATTTCATCAGACTTTATGATCAGTATTTACAGATATTATTATCTTTATATATTCTGTGCTTAATTGAAAATTGCTTAAGTACTGATTGTTGTCTGATGTGAATTTCTAAACTCTGATAGTGATATGAATGTTTCTGTGATTATTCAATCCAATAAGGATAATTATGCTAGATGCTGACCTAGTAGTCTTTAATATACTAAAGATCCCATGTTTGAAGTAATTGTTTATGTGGAAATCTCTCAAAACAAGCAAATTCTGATACTGAGCTTAGTTGAAGTTTACTTTGTGTATCTCATTACTAAGTCACAAATTGGAATAGTGCTTCTTATCTGTTAAGTTCTGATGTTAGTAAATCTGATGGATGTACTAAGTGCTGATAAACCTCACTTATCAACAGAAAAAGAAAAAGAAATTAAAATCAGGTACTCCTTTGAGATCTAGAGTAAAAATGTGGAAGGGAAGACCCAAGTGCATTGCTGGTATTAAGTAATATGTATCAGAAAAGCAAAATAAATATTTTCTTGGTGACTTTTCACACTCTATGATTACTGGAGAAATACTCTGATAATAGCATAAATTCTGATAAGCAGTCGTGACTCACTTACACTGAGAAGCCACTGTAAAATGGAATTTCAAAATATGCATAAAATGAGCACAAAACAGTTGAGGTGGACTCATGCATGAACTCATTCTAAAGTAGACTTTAGAATCATGACAGATTTTGAGCAAAGTTCTTAGTTATGCCTTATTTCTAAGATGTACTGAAGTGAATCAGACTTTAATCTTTATCTGATATTAAGCTTACTGCACACACATACACTCCATATGAATGATGAAAATTACTGTGGTGATAAATGTTCTTTTAGATGAACAGTTTAAGTGTCAGTTGCATAAATTATGAGGACAAGTTCTGATGGAAGTTCTGATGATTAAGTTCTGAAGAAACGAAATCAGAATTTATGTGAAGAATTACAGAAATAGGCATTCACTTTTCGAGTTAAGAAATCATGTTCTGATGACTATTAAGTTCTGATATAAGTCTAAGTTCTGATATTAAACTCTGATTCTTTACTTGACTTATTTGTGGTTAAAATCTGAAACAGTCTTATTTAAAATCAAAATATGTTTGGGTGAGATATTAACAGTCAACATAATTTGGGTTAGTGGTATTCGTCTATGCACAGTAATTTTTACTTGTTTTGTGTGCGCATTAAATCCTGTTTCCGCTTCCAATGACTGTTATTATTCTCATCAGTCTAGGGAGATGAGGTATAATTATTTCTACCTGTAACCATTCAATTTTCCTTGTGTCTCTTGGTATTCTATTGGTTATAAAACCAACACCTCATTCCAGCCAACACATCTCTCATTTTCTCTCAAACTCATTTTTTTCACTCATCACAAACATGGTTCATTTCAACTTAGTTCTGAACTATGACACTTTCACTATCAATTTGAGGTGTACTGAATGGCAGCAGGAATGGCATTTCACTGCCATTCCTGATGAAATCTGGGACTCAGTTCCCCAAGAGGTTCTCACAGACCTCTTGTTCTTCTACATGGACTATCTTCGCCATCTTGAGCGTCTGGAAGAGGAACGGAGAGAAGCTCTCCGACAGCAGGAGCGAATCATTCATCTCACTATTCTTTTTGTTGAGAGTAGGAAGAAGAAATAATTGTTATCTATCTATTTCTCTTCACCGTCAGCTTTGTCTGGCTTCTTAGCTTAGGACTAAAGCTGTTGATGTTAGGATTTGTAGCTTAGGACAATCTTGTAATTTTAAGCATGTAATTTAAATCTCATGAAATGTATTTGCTCAATATATTAATGAAATTTTATCTTTATGCAAGATTTTGTCTCTGAGTCATTTGATATTCTGATAACATTTTAAATCCTGACACTAACCATATTCTGATGACCTTTTTAGCTCTGATACAAATCAAGTTCTAATTCTGACGTGGCAGTATCTGTTTACTTGGTTTATTAATGGTCATTCTCTCATTGGTCATAATTTTACAGAATATTGGTAAGGCTGTAATAAAAATTTATTAAGTGGGAACAGTTTTAAAATTTAAAATAAAACTGAACGACCTTGATTAATGGGATTACTTGGTAAGTGGAACGGTTTTTCCTTGAAAAACTGCATATGATAAGTAATGATTACTGAATACCCGTGCCCATTAATTATCTTATACTGCTGCATGTCTGACAGGTGTCTCAACGGTTACTTTTTCTACCGTGTATAAGTAAAAGAGCGAAAAGCAACACTCTGTAACTCATGCCAAGGTGGACAAGATTCAAGAAA
The DNA here is from genome assembly GCF_009905375.1 of Apium graveolens. Classification (NCBI taxonomy): domain Eukaryota; kingdom Viridiplantae; phylum Streptophyta; class Magnoliopsida; order Apiales; family Apiaceae; genus Apium; species Apium graveolens. The sequence continues at coordinate 242,880,121 of NC_133649.1, read as the reverse complement.
CCTCAAATCAGCAAGATACAATTGTCAAGTTGGACAAGAAAAGGTTTTTCAAACCTTCCTTTGACAAAATTACCAACATTGAGAAAACCCAAGAGAAGCAGCAGTGTCAGATTGATGAAATTTTGAAAAATCAAGCTTCTCAGCAAAATCAACTCAATGAGATCCAATCCTCAGTGGAATTTCTTATCTCTCTTCTTTTACCTGCTGATACCAAAAAGGGGGAGAAAGTAATTAAGTCCAAATGCAAACCTGATAAGACACTGAAGGGAAAGGATGGTAATGACCCGGAAAACTCTGGAATGGGTGGAGGTCATGGTCAAGGTAAAGATCTATCATCAAGTAGAGCTGGAACTATAAGTCATAGAACAAGTTCTGATACTGGGAGAAGAATAACTTCTGATACCGGTAAAAGGATAAGTTCTAATGAACTGTTGGAACTTGATGAAGAAATTTCAAGACAGTTATTTCTGAAAGAAAATCCAGGAATGGACTTTGAGAGTCTAATGGAAGAAGAAGCTAGACTTAAGTTAGAAAAAGTCAACTCCAAATCTGAAGCTTCTTTTGTTAAAAAGAAACTTCCTACGGCTAAAGGCATTGTGATAAAAGAAAGGACAAATCCTGTGGCAACTAAAGCCAAATCACAATTGCAGATAAATCCAAGGTCCAAGGGCAAAGAAAAAGTTGGTGAACTTGTAAAGGTTTATGTGCCTCCTATGGATGAAGAAATTTCTGATGAAGATGCTAATCTTACTCTGACTTTAAGGAAGATTTCTAAGACAACCTCTGACATGGCTCAAGTTGTTCAGAGTCAAGATATAGTTAGTTCTGATATAACAATGAAGCAAGCAACCTCTGACATAGCTCAAGTTGGCTTGATATCAAAAGATAAGTCAAAGGAAACCTCTGACATTGCTCATGTTAAATCCTCAAAGTTACTCCTACCAGGATTCACTAAAGACAAACAGACTCAATCTTTGAAGACTGCAGCAAGTGGTTTTGAAGCAAGAGTGGTCACTGGAAAGGAAGCAAGAGATAAATCTGGATTGGGTAGTGCTGATGAAAGAAGAGTGCAGAACACAACCAATGATCCAACTTCCTTAAGTGAACCAGGTATTGGAGCAACTCCTAAAAGATTGAATCAACTAGAATCTGTACAGATGGTCTACCATACCTTCTTGAAAGAATACATCTTGTTATATTTCATGACAGATGGAAGGGTTTACCATATAAGGGAAAATGATATACCACTGAAGTATTTTGAGGAATTAGAACATGTTTTATTCTTACTTCAAGTGAAGGACAGATTAACAGAAAGTGATGCAAATTATTTGAAGACTCAAATTCAGAGACAGAAAAAGCTTTATTCTGTGAAGTCTGACAGCACATACTGTCCCAAGTATAGAGATCACAAGGGTGATATTGTTGATATGAAGCCTAATACTGCAAAGATCAGAACATATCTTGGTATTAATGGACTTGAATTCAATCTAGAGTCTGAAAAAGCCTATATCATAAGACTAGATCAGGAGTTGAGAAAAGCAAAAATTAATGATCTCAGATATGCTATCTTCCAAACTGGTGAAGATACTGCAGAGCTTAAAGATGCTAAAAGGAGGATGATTGATGAACTCAGATATGTTGAGAGATGTTTGTTAAAGAATGATCTCAGAACAACTCCTGACATCGAAGAGATCAGAAAGTAAAGCCAAGTCAAGATCAACAACTTCTCAAATTCTGATATGTATACAGACTAAAGTTGTTATCAGAAGTTGAAGTTGGTAAAGCATTAAGGACTGTAAGTTATAGTTATCTAGTCAAATTCGCATGCATTTGTACTTAATATTTTTGACATCATCAAATATCAGTTGAACTTGTATATTATGCTAATTTACAAGTTGGGGGAGATTGTTAGATATATTTGATAATGTCATGTCTAATATGATTTGTGTTTAGTTTTCAGATCTTACTTAAACAGGACAAATTCAGTACTTAACTGGAAATCAGCACTTATACTGAAGTCAGAACTTAAGTTATCGGTACTTAAGGTTCAGGAGATATTTATCAGAAGATAATATCAGGACTTAAAGGAAACTTTCAGATAAGGAAGGCGGCTGATTGAAAGGAAAGAAGATCAAGACAAACGCAAGAAGAGATATGCATGAAGAAGGAATTCTATGAAGAATAGAATACTTGGAAGAAAAGATAACTGGTTGATATATTTTAGGAATGCAGAATTATATTCCATATCAATTAGCGATTATCTTGTAACTGTGTAGTATATAAACACAGACATAGGATTTACACTATAAGTGTTATCATTATCGAGAATATTATTCATTGTAACCCTAGCAGCTCTCATGATATTTGTTCATCACTGAGAGAGGACTGTCCTACATTGTAACAGAGTTTAATAAAGTTTGTTTTCTGTTACTTATGTTCTTTGAATTCGATTTGATTGTGCTATACACTGTATTCAACCCCCTTCTACAGTGTGTGTGACCTAACATTCATCATTCATGTGGAGTGAGAGTGTGTGCATTAGCAAAATATCAGATAAAGATTAAAGTCTGATATTCTTCAGTATATATTAGAAATAAGGCATGACTAAGGAAAAGTGCTTAAAATTTGTCATCAATAATGAAGTCTACTATATGATAAATTTATGCATGAGTCCATCTCAACTGTTTGTGCTCATTTTATGCATCTTTTAGAATTCTTTTTCACAGTGGCTTCTCAGTGTAAATGAGTCACAACTGCTTATCAGAATTTATGCTTTTATCAGAGTATTTCTCCAGTAATCAGAGAATGTGAAAAGTCACCAAGAAAAATTTATTTGCTTTTCTAATGCATATTTCTTAATACCAGCAATGCACTTGGGTCTTCCCTTCCACATATTTACTCTAGATCTCAAAGGAGTACCTGACTTTAATTTTCTTTTCTTTTCTTTTCTTCAGATAAGTGAGACTTATCAGCATTTAGGTTCATCCTTAAGATTTATTGACATCAGAATTTGACAGATAAGAAGCAAGAATCTAGTGTGTGACTTAGTAATAAGATACACAAAGTAAACGTGACTAAGCTTAAAATTAGAATTTGCTTGTGTTAATGAATTTCCACATAAATAACTAATTCAAACATGGGATTTCAAGTATGTTAAAGACTACTAGGTCAGCATCTAGCACAGTAATCCTCATTGGATTGAATAGTCACAGAACTATTCAAATCACTATCAGAGTATATAGATCCACATCAGATAACCATCAGCATTTAATGAATTATTTCAATTTAAGCACAGATTACATGAAGATAAGACAATCTGTAAACACTAATCATAAAGGTTGATGTATGAGAACAAAAACTAAGCAGATTTAGAGAAAGAACCTGAAACCATTCCAAGTTCGTGTACCAGTCTTGTAAAAGTAGCTTCACATAGTGGTTTTGTGAAGATATCTGCTAGTTGTTGATCTGTTGGAACAAAATGCAATCCCACTATACCTTCAATCACATATTCCCTTATGAAATGGTACCTTATGCTGATGTGCTTTGTCATTGAGTGTTGAACTGGATTACCTGTCATAGAAATAGCACTTTGATTATCACAGTAAATAGGTATTTTAGAGAATTCTAACCCATAATCCAGTAACTGATTCTTCATCCATAGAATCTATGCACAACAGCTTCCTGCAGCAATATATTCTGCTTCTGCAGTTGATGTGGAAATTGATTTCTGTTTCTTGCTAAACCAAGAAACTAATCTGCCTCCAAGAAATTGGCAACTTCCACTTGTGCTTTTCCTATCTATTTTGCATCCTACAAAATCTGCATCTGAGTAACCTATTAGCTTAAAATCTGATTCTCTAGGATACCACAATCCTAGATCAGCTATACCCTTGAGGTACTTGAAAATTCTTTTCACAACAATTAGATGAGGTTCTCGTGGATCAGCCTGAAATCTTGCACAAGGACAGGTAGCATACATGATATCAGGTCTACTTGCAGTTAAATAGAGTAAAGAGCCAATCATACCTCTATAGTTAGTAATATCTACTAATGAACCAGTATCTTTATCTAACTTGGTTGCAGTGGCCATGGGAGTGGATGTAGTTGAACGGTCTTGCATTCCAAATTTCTTCAGTAAATTTCTGGTGTACTTGGTTTGATTGATAAAAGTACCTTCTTCATTTTGCTTGACTTGAAGTCCCATAAAATAGCTAAGTTCTCCCATCATACTCATTTGATATCTTGACTGCATTAGCTTTGCAAATCTTTCACAGAGTTTGGCATTTGTAGAACCAAATATGATATCATCAACATATATCTGTACCAAAAGTAAGTCCTTTACATGGTTGAGGTAGAACAGTGTTTTATCAAGTGTACCTCTGTGAAATCCACTTTCCAGAAGGAATTGAGCTAATGTCTCATACCATGCTCTTGGAGCTTGCTTAAGGCCATAAAGTGCTTTGTCAAGCCTGTAGACATGATTTGGAAATTTTGAATCTACAAATCCTGGAGGTTTTTCAACATAAACCTCTTCTTCCAATTCTCCATTGGGAAAAGCACTTTTCACATCCATTTGAAATACTTTAAACTTTTTGTGAGCAGCATAAGCCAAAAAGATTCTTATGGCTTCCAATCTAGCAAATGGTGCAAATGTTTCATCATAATCAATACCCTCTTGTTGAGAGTAGCCTTTAGCAACCAGCCTTGCTTTGTACCTTGTAATTATACCATCACTGTCAGTTTTGTTTCTGAACACCCATTTTGTGCCAACAACTGATCTGTTCTTTGGTCTTGGCACTAGGGTCCAAACTTTATTTCTTTCAAATTCATTTAACTCTTCCTGCATTGCTTGCACCCAATCAGCATCTTGAAGAGCTTCTTCCACTTTCTTTAGTTCAATCTGAGATAGAAAAGAATGATAGAGACATTTATTTGATGTTGCAGTTCTAGTTCTGACACCTGCTTCAGGATCTCCAATTATCAAGTCAGGTGTATGTGATTTTATCCACTTCCTTGCAGATGGAAGTTGTTCCCTTAGAATTGGATCCTCCCCCATGATTCATGTTATCTTCATCAGCATTTTCTGATGCTCCCCCTGTAGTTATGCTCTCTGAGACTTCAGATTTGAGTTGGATCCATCAGGATTTGAAGTATCAGAGTTTCCAGAATTATCAGAATTTGGCTTATCAGAACTTGAAGAGCCAGTGACTAGGTTCTAATGCTTCTTGAGAGTCTTGAGTTGTGGTAGGATCTTCAGCTTGCTCCCCCTGGACATGTGCATTTTCCTTTGGAGTTGTTACCACAGTTTTAATGACATCAGAACTTAACCCGTCAGAACTTACAGGATCAGAGTTTAAGTCATCAGAATTTACAGAATCAGAATTTAAATCTTCATTTTCAAATCTCAGTTGATATTGATCATTAAAATCTTCAAGTCCAGTAATCTTCTTATCATCAAAAGATACATTGATAGATTCCATGATAACCCTTGTTCTTAAATTATAGACTCTGAAGGCTTTTGTGGAAAGTGGATATCCAACAAAAATTCCTTCATCAGCTTTTAGATCAAATTTTGATAGTTGTTCGGGACGAGTCTTAAGAACAAAACACTTACAACCAAATACATGAAAGTATTTCAGATTTGGCTTCTTTTTCTTTACCATCTCGTGTGGTGTTTTTCCATGCTTGTTTATGAGTGTAGCATTCTGTGTAAAACAAGCAGTCTACACAGCTTCAGCCCAAAAGTAGGTTGGTAGCTTTGCTTCATCAAGCATAATTCGTGCAGCTTCAATGAGATTCCTGTTCTTTCTTTCTACAACTCCATTTTGTTGTGGAGTTCCGGGTGCAGAAAATTCCTGTTTGATTCCATGCTCTTTGCAGAACTCTTCCATGATTGAATTCTTGAACTCAGTGCCATTATTGAAGGAATTTATGGATGAGCGGAAGCGTGATATAACAATTATTCCGTAAAAATCATGTATCGCACAAATAGAAAAATGTATAAAAAAAAGGAGGAATCGTAACCATACCTTGAAAATCGAAGCTTTATAATATGGTTGCTAGCAGTTGCTCCTCAGTGTGTGAAGCACTCTACCGGTATCCACCAAGAATGATCCTCTTTGATGAAGCTTTTTATAAAACCAAGCTTTTATAAAAATGGAGTTTTAGGAGAGAGAGAGAGGAAGAAGATGAAGGCTAGCTCTTCTTAGGGTTTTCACAAAACCAAGTGTGTTTTTAGAATGAGCCATCTCATTCTATTTATAGGGCTCTCCTAGGGTTTTATAATATATCATTATATATATATTAGCCCCACATTTTATCTTTATAAAATGCTTTAATAATAATTAAAACTATTTTAATCATTATTTCTTTTTCTAAACTATTTAGAAAATTATTCTCTCTCTCATTATTCCATCAAACAAAATATTCTTTTATGGTGTGACCCTGTAGGTTCAATATTATGCCGGTAGTAGAAATAAATAATAATAAACTTTTATTAATTATTTATATGAATACTAAAATTCACTAAATATAATTAACCGATTAATTATATTTATTCTACATCGCGAGTGATGCTTCTCAACATATCGCGACTATCCGGATAATATGAATTCACTGCTTAGAATACCAAGAACCTGTCAGTGAATAGTTACCGTACAATGAATTCCTTCTACCCTTACAATATCCCGATTAAATACAAGGCATGGATCTCGTGTCAGGCCTGTCAAATTTAATCATATGATTTCTTATTCATAATGCAAAGTTCATATTAATGCAAATTAGAAACTCCTTTCTAATTTCATACACTCTGGCCAGAGATTCCAGAACTCGCATACGAAGAATAACATAGGATATTCTCTTCCTATACTGGAAGGGGTAGATCCTCTATTGACGTTAACTATCTCTATACACAAATTCATATGCCCAGAATAGACCTAATGGATGTCCTTGAGACTAAGAACTAAACCAAAGTATAGTTCATTATATACAAGATAACTTTAACGATCTCAAGTCTAAGGACACTTGTACAACTATCACTCAGTGAATAACTATTGACATGTGAGTAATCTCCATTAGTTGTTCAACTTATCAAGTCATGTTCAGTGAACTTATTCCCTAATAAGCACCTACATACTAGCTATAGTGTCACCACACAAATGCCTATGAGAACAGACATCCTCCTGAAGAGAGCAAGCATAGTATGTACCAATCTTTGCGGATCCACTAACATCCGATTAGTTATCCTATGATCAGGAAGTGTTTAAGTCTAGAGTTATCATCTTCTAGATCTCACTATTATAATCTCATTATAATTCTAGAAGCTTTACTCTAAACTATGGAGCATCTTATTTAAAACACTTTAAATAGATAAAGCCCATAATAAAACCAAAACAAGTATTTTATTAATTTCAATGAAATCAAATAGGAATACAAGAAAGTTCTTCCTAACTCATCATACATGATTGGATTTAGGACAAACACTTTCAATCTCCCACTTGAACTAAAGCCAATCACCCTGGTATCTAATACCCATCTTCTTTTTATAACGATCAAAGTGAATCTGAGACAATGACTTTGTGAGTGGGTCTGCTACGTTGTTATGTATGTCAACTCTCTTCAATCTTGACATCTCCTCTTTCAATGATTTCCCTACTCAAATGAAAGCGTCGCAAAACATGTCTGGAATTTTTATGAGACCTAGGTTCCTTTGCTGGTGCTATTGTTGCGTTGTTATCACAATACAACACAATAGGCTTCGTAATGCTAGGAACAACTCCCAACTCAGAAACAAATTTCCTCATCCAAACGGCTTCTTTTACAGCCTCACTCGCAGCTATATATTCTGCTTCCGCTGTGGAGTCAGCCGTTGTAGACTGTTTGGAACTCTTCCAACTAATCGCACCACCATTCGGAGTAAACACGTACCCTGACATGGATTTGCTATCATCACTTTCTGATTGAAAACTAGAGTCAGTATAACCCTCTATTTTCAACTCAGATCCACCATCAAAAACAAGAAAAATATCCTTAGTCCTTCGCAAGTACTTAAGGATGTTCTTCACTACTTTCCAGTGGTCACCTGGATTGGACTGATATCTGCTCGTCACACTAATTGAATAAGCAACATCAGGCCTAGTACATAATATCGCGTACATGATAGATCCTATTGCTGAAGCATAAGGAATCTTACTCATACGCTCTCTTTCCTCAGGTGTCTTAGGAGACATCTTTTCGGAAAGGGACATTCCATGGCTCATCGGTATGAGACCTCTTTTGGAGTTTTCCATGCTAAACCTTTTAAGCACTTTCTGGATGTATGTACCCTGGGTAAGACCTCTCATTCTTCTAGATCTATCTTTATAGAACTTCATACCGAGAATGTAGGAATGCTTCTCCCAAGTCCTTCATAGTGAAGTTCTTCGATAGCCACACTTTGACTGATTGCAGCATCGTTATATCATTTCCTATAAGAAGTATGTCATCCACATACAATACAAGAAATGTTACCGCGCTCCCACTAACCTTCTTGTAGATACATGGTTCATCTATGTTTTTGATAAAATCAAACTCTTTGATTGTCTCATCAAAACGGATGTTCCATCTACGAGAAGCTTGCTTTAAACCATATATGGTTCATAGCAGCTTACACACTAGGTGTTCATTTCCCTTGGAAAGAAAACCCTCTGGTTGTGTCATATACACTTCCTCTTCAAGTTCCCCATTGAGGAAGGCCGTTTTCACATCCATTTGCTAGATCTCATAGTCGTAGTAAGCAGCAATCGCAAGCAAAATCCGAATTGATTTTAACAGGGCTACAGGCGAAAAAGTTTCATCAAAGTCAATCCCTTTCCTTTGTCTGAATCCTTTTGCCATGAGCCTAGCCTTATAGGTCTCCACCTGGCCATCTGCTCCAATCTTTCTTTTGTATACCCATTTGCACTCAATAGGCTTCACACCCTCAAGTGCTTCAACCAAAGTCCATACTTGGTTGGTATACATAGATTCCATTTTGGATTTCATGGCACTTTGTCATTTCTCTGAGTCAACACTACTCATAGCCTCATTATAGGTCATAGGATCGTCGTCATCAATGATTGACAACTCATTGTCATTCTCAATGACAAGGCCATAATACCTCTCAGGTTGGCGAGACACTCTCCCTGACCTACGAATGGGCTATTCCATAGAAGGTTGTTCAGTCTGAACAGGTGTTTCCACTTGAACCGTAGTAGTTTTTGCTTCTTGAACTTCATCAAGTTCAATTTTGCTCCCACTGTTTCCTTCAAGGATAAACTGCTTTTCCAAGAAGGTAGCATGTCTGGAGATAAACACCCTTTGATCAGTGTAAAAGTAATACCCTAAAATCTCTTTAGGATATCCCACAAAACTACATTTTACGGATCGAGATTCCAGCTTATCAGGGTCAACTTTCTTGACATAAGCTGGACATCCCCAAATCTTAACGTGTTTAAGACTGGGTTTCCTTTCTTTCCATATCTTATATGGAGTTTGAGGAACAGATTTGGAAGGCACCTTATTCAGTAAATATGCCGAGGTTTCCAATGCATAACCCCACAGGAATACTGGAAGATCCGCATAGCTCATCATGGACCGAACCATGTCTAACAAAGTTTAATTTCTCCTTTCAGATACCCCATTCAACTGTGGAGTATATGGAGGAGTCCACTGGGAGACTATACTATTTTCTTTGAGATAATCTAGAAACTCTCCATTCAAGTATTCACCACCTCGATCTTATCGAAGAGTTATAATACTATGTTTGGTTTGTTTTTCCACTTCATGCTTATATTCTTTAAACTTTTTAAAGGCTTCAGACTTGTGTTTCATCAAATACACATATCCGAATCTAGATCGATCATCTATGAAAGTAATGAAGTATGAAAATACACCCATGGCTTGCATAGACATTGGTCCACATACATTTGTGTGTACCAATCCTAGCAAATCTGCAGCCCTCTCTCCATGTCCACTAAATGGAGATTTGGTCATTTTGCCCAATAGACAAGACTCGCTTGTAGGATATGATTCAAAATCAAAGGGGTCAAGTAACCCTTCCTTATGCAATGTCCGCAGTCTATTTTCACTAATATGACCAAGTCTGCAGTGCCACAAAAAGGTGAAATTTGCATCATCCCTTTTTCTTTTATTAGTATGTTCAATTTGTAGTAAATTATGCTCTATGTCACATACATACAGACCATTATTTAAAATACCACTTCCATAAAGAACGTTATCTCTAAGAATTGAACATGTATTATTCTGAATAACAAACGAAAATCCAGCCAAGTCTAACATGGGAATAGAAATAATATTCCTCACAATCGAGGGAACAAAATAACAATTATTTAAAACAATAGTCTTGCCCGTAGGCATATGTAAATGAAATGATCCTATAGCTTCAGCAGCAACTCTTGCTCCATTTCCCATCCGTAGAATCACCTCCTCTTCCTCAAGAGTCCTACTTCTCCTTAGTCCCTGCAACGAATTGCAAATGTGAGAACCACAGGCGGTATCTAATATCCAAGTAGAAATTTGACTTAGTGACATATTAACTTCGAACATGAACATACCTGAATCAGAAGCGGTAGTCTCACTACCCTTCTTCTTCTTCAATTCTGCAAGGTAAACCTTGCAGTTCCTTTTCCAGTGCCCCACCTTATTACAGTGGAAGCAAACAGCTTTGCTCTTGGGGTCTTCAGCTTTTGGTGGAACCGGCTTTTTCTCACCTACTTTTTTCTTCTTGGAAGGGTTCTTCTTCCTTTTCTTAGGATTGGAACCTTCACCAATTAGAAGAACGGAGCTCTTCTTAGAGGGAAAATTCGATTCCGCAGTCTTCAACATGTTGTGGAGTTCAGCCAGGCTGACATCCAACTTATTCATGTGAAAGTTCATAACAAACTGCGAAAACGAACTCGGAAGTGATTGCAAGACCAAGTCTTGGCTCAGCTCCCCATCCATGGCAAAACCAAGTTGTCCAAGACGTTCAATCAAATTGATCATCTTAAGTACATGGTCATTCACAGATGATCCCTCAGACATCCTACAACCGAACAGCTCCTTCGATATCTCATATCGAGTTGTCCTCCCTGCCATATCATACAACTCTTATAGATGTATAAGGATAGTGTGAGCATCCATATGCTCATGCTACTTCTGTAGCTCAATGTGCATGGAAGCTAGCATGATACATTGAGCAACATTTGCATCATCTATCCACTTACGATACACAACATGTTCATTATTATGTGCATCGTTAGCAGGTTCAGTAGGCTTAAGTGAGTCAAGCACATATTCTAGCTTCTCAACCCTGAGAACAATTCTTAAGTTTCGAAGCCAGTCAGCAAAATTAGGACTAGTCAACTTGTGAGCATCTAGTATACTCCGCAGTGATAGTGCAGAAGACATAATGTATATAGTAAATCTGTAAATGATGAACATATAACAACACTTAGCAAATATTCAATTTCATTTCAAAACACTATATGAATCGGGTCTTTATTCATAAGTGGCTCCCACTAGTTTATCTAATTTATACAACCCCCTTAAGTGAAAAATTAAGCATTCATAATGCTAGTGGGAATAGGGATCCTACATTATATCACACAACCTCGGCTGTAGCACGAAACGTCATGTGATGTTTAATAGGCTATTAACTCTTGTCAATTACATCTTATGTTATTCCCTAATAAAACTTTAGCCTCTTCAATAATTGAGTCACGGCTGTAGCACGACAGACTCAAAATTCTAAGTCAAGTCTAACCCAACATTTCGTACAATTGAATCAGTCTCCAACAGCCCACGGCTGCAGCAGGTAACGACCTTTAGATTCTAATTCAATGTACACATCTCTATGTAATAGAAAAGTATTTCTTATTTCAAAATTAAAGTCCTCGACTGTAGCACGAAACGACAATGATTTAAAAATAAGAACTACTTTCTACCATGTTGGAAGGCTACGACCGACACAAGCTCGTTGTGTCATTGGCAGATTACTACTTGATATTATTTAATTTTAGAGGGATTATATTATGTTACAATCATAATCATATTATAACGAGATTCTTCCCTTTAAATTAAATATTTCAAATCGATAATCAGATAATTCTCATATCGGGGGGAGCATTGTCAAGAGGCGTCACTTAATACCCCTTTCTTACAGATCGAAATCTGCTATTGACAGTATCATCCTTTCTCTCAATATTGAAAATTCATATTCAATTACGTGTTTCATAAACACAAGAATCTCATGATTGTATTTATAATATTATTGTTAAGGCAAGAAACGATTCATATTCTAGATTTTCTAGAGCACACCTTATTTTGATTTAAGTTCACCTAAATCTATCATCACATGGTAAATATAGGCATATATCTCATATATAAAAATAAATAAACAAGTAAGCATGCAAGTAATATCATGTCACACATTGATATAATGATGTATGGATTTATTATTGCATTTAAAAGCAATTAAAACAATTAAAACATGCTTTAAAACACTTTCGGGAATATAAACAGTTCAAAACTTTTATATAAAAAATATTTTACCACTCCATTAGATCCGTCCCGGAAAAACGAATCCAACGATATATTGCACGCCCAAAACGGAGTTACGAAACTCCCAAAAATCAAATTTAATGTGGACAGACGGGCTGTAACGCATTACAGGAACGCATTACAAGGGCTGTAACGCATTCCGGTAATGCGTTACAACACTGTTAAGCCATTAATATGTGTAACACATTCCGTAAATGCGCAACAGTGTGTAACGCATTCACGGAATGCGAGACACCGCCCCCCCCCCCCCCCCCCCGCGCGTGCACTACACGCGACTGGCACAGCCGACCGTTCCAGAATTTTTTTTTTGTTTTCTATCTGCTTCCTGCCGTTTTTCAGCTACACCTTTCTGCCGTTACAAAAAAAAAGGGTAACCCCTTTCCTTTACTTCCTCACTTAATAACTTTTATTAAAATGTTATTATTTTTATTTTACTATTAATAAATTAATTAACATTTAATTAATAAATTAATAAAAAATCAAAATAATATAATTTCTTAAATCAGGCAGTAGCAGAAAATTATCAGATCAGCCAGGGGTCCTTGTGCAAATTTTAATCATATTTTTATTCACATGCATAATTATTTCATGAATTTTAGTTAAAACAATTTTTAAAAATTCATAACAAATAATCTACACATCACAAAATTATGAAAAAAATACCTAGATGATCTACAACACTTGTAGAACCCAAATCAGTAGTCAAGATCTTATGCAAAAATTACTTCGAATTAATTCATAATTAAATCTAAATAAACTTGCAAAAATCATAACAAATCCATACACGCATAAAAAAATCTAAAATTTTTTATATGAATCTCTATATGCAAAACCTAGCTCTGATGCCAATGAAGAAATTTACGGATGAGCGGAAGCGTGATATAACAATTATTCCGTAAAAACCATGTATCGCACATATAGAAAAACGTATAAATCAGAAAAATGGAGGAATCATAATCATACCTTAAAAATCGAAGCTTTATAATATGGTTGCTAGCAGTTGGTCCTCAGTGTGTGAAGCACTCTACCGGTATCCACCAAGAATGATCCTCTTCGATGAAGCTTTTTATAAAACCAAGCTTTTATAAAAATTGAGTTTTGGGAGAGAGAGAGAGAGAGAGGAAAAAGATGGAGGCTAGCTCTTCTTAGGGTTTTCACAAAACCAAGTGTGTGTTTAGAATGAGCCATCTCATTCTATTTATAGGGCTCTCCTAGGGATTTTATAATATATCATTATATATATATATATATTAGCCCCATATTTTATCTTTATAAAATGCTTTAATAATAATTAAAACTATTTTAATCATTATTTCTTTTTCTAAACTATTTAGAAAATTATTCTCTCTCTCATTATTCCATCAAAGAAAATATTCTTTTATGGTGTGACCCTGTAGGTTCAATATTATGCCGGTAGTAGAAATAAATAATAAATTATATGAATACTAAAATTCATTAAATATAATTACCTAATTAATTATATTTATTCTACATCGCGAGTGATGCTTCTCAACATATCGCGACTATCCGGATAATATGCTTAGAATACCAAGAACCTGTCAGTGACTAGTTACCGTACAATGAATTCCTTCTACCCTTATAATATCCCAATTAAATACAAGGCATAGGATCTTGTGTCAGGCCTATCAAATTTAATCATATGATTTCTTATTCATAATTGAAAGTTCATATTAATGCAAATTAGAAACTACTTTCTAATTTCATACACTCTGGCCAGAGATTCCAGAACTCGCATACTAAGAATAACATAGGATATTCTCTTCTTATACTGGAAGGGGTAGATCCTCTATTGACCTTAACTATCTCTATACACAAATCCTTATGCCCAGAATAGACCTAATGGATGTCCTTGAGACTAAGGACTAAACCAAAGCACAGTTCATTATATACAAGATAACTTTAACGATCTCAAGTCTAAGGACACTTGTACAACTATCACTCAGTGAATAACTATTGACACGTGAGTAATCTCCATTAGTTGTTCAACTTATTGAGTAATGTTCAGTGAACTTATTCCCTAATAAACACCTACATACTAGCTATAGTGTCACCACACAAATACCTATATGGGCTGACATCCTCCTGAAGGGAGCAAGCATAGTATGTACCAATCTTTGCGGATCCACTAACATCCTATTAGTTATCCTATGATCAGGAATTGTTTAAGTCTAGAGTTATATTCTTCTAGATCTCACTATTATGATCTCATTATAATTCTAGAAGTTTTACTCTAAACTATGGAGTATCTTATTTAAAACACTTTAAATAGATAAAGCCCATAATAAAACCAAAACAAGTCTTTTATTAATTTCATTGAAATCAAATAGGAATACAAGAAATTTCTTCCTAACTCATCATACATGATTGGATTTAGGAGAAACATTTTCAATCTCCCACTTGAACTAAAGCCAATCACCCTGGTATCTAATACCCGTTTTCTCTTTATGATGATCAAAGTAAATCTGAGACAATGACTTTGTGAGTGGGTCTGCTACGTTGTTATGTGTGTAATCTCTCTCAATTTTGACATCTCTTCTTTCAATGATTTCCCTAATCAAATGAAAGCGTCGCAAAACATGTTTGGAATCTTTATGAGACCTAGGTTCCTTGGCTTGTGCTATTGCTGTGTTGTTATCACAATACAACACAATAGGCTCCTCAATGCTAGGAACAACTCCTAACTCAGAAACAAATTTTCTCATCCAAACTGCTTCTTTTGCAGCCTCACTCGCAGCTATATATTCTGCTTCTGCTGTGGAGTCAGCCATTATAGATTGTTTGGAACTCTTCCAACTAATCAGTGGGTGATAAGGCTCAAGAATTGAGGATTCAGTTTTGCTCTTGAATGAAATTTTCTTTATTTTTCCTTTTGACATGAATCACAAAGGCCATCAGGAGCAAATACTGATTTTGGCATTCCTCTCACAAGATCTTTCTTTACAAGCTCATTTATGTTGTTGAAATTTAAATGAGAGAGTCTTTTGTTCCAATTCCAGCTTTCTTCAATTGATGCTCTACTCAACGGACAGATTGCAGAGCCATCAGAGCTTGTTGAAAGTCTGGCTTCATAAATGTTACCATACCTGTAACCTTTCAGAACCACTTTGCCTGTAGAATTGCTTACAACTTCACAGTGTTCTTCAAAGAAATCCACATGATAACCTCTGTCACAGATTTGACTCATACTTAGCAGATTGTGTTTAAGTCCTGAGACAAGAGCTACTGTTTCAATGATGGCATTCCCAAGATTGATATTGCCATATCCCAGAGTTTTTCCCATGTTTCCATCTCCGTAAGAAACTCTTGGGTCAGCTTTCTCCACAAAGTCTAATAGCAGGGCTTTATTTACAGTCATATGTCTTGAACATCCACTGTCCAGAACTAGGATATCTTTCCTATTGCCCTGCAATCACAAAGACCACTATTGGTTAGTTTTAAGGACCCAGACTTGCTTGGATCCTTTGGCCTTTTTAAGGTTGTTAGCATTTGCAGCGGATTTAATTTCATAGTTTATGCTAACATGCTGTTTATCAGAGTTTATATCAGACTTTGCATCAGACTTTACACTAGAAGGAATACTACTAACTTTCTTTAAAGAAGGTTTTATTTGATAATAATCATAGTACAAACTATGATATTCCTTACAAGTATAAATGGAATGCCATAAACTACCACAATGAAAACAAGGATTTTGTGGTTTAAACCTAACAGACTGACTCTTAACTCCTGATCTAGGAGGTAAAGAGTTTATATATTTATTCTTCCTGCAAAAAGAAGCAAGATGGTTAGAGTTTCCACAGTTATAACATTTCTTTCTAAGAGTTTAGGAATAGGCATATAATTATTGCTTTTGTTCACACCTTCCTTTCCATTCCTATTTTTTCTAGCTTCCTTTACCTTGTTGACATTCCTAATCTCTTTCAGCTTATGCTTAAGCTGCTTCTTTGTCATTAAGCCTATGTTGACTTCAGCTGGTTTATTATGTTTTAATTTGTCAGAAGTTGACTTTTCCTTAACTTCTGTCACAGACTCTTTCATCTTTTCAGAATCAGACTTTACAGTTTTTGCTACAAACTTAACAGGATTTACCTTTGGCTTAGCAATCTGTTTAACAACAATTAGCTCAATTTGTTCAGTTCCTTTTTCACATTTATCATCTCCATAACCTAAGCCCTTTTTCCATTTTCCACTACTTAATAAATTATGGGTTAAATATCAAAGTGGTCACTCAAGTGAGCCACTAGTATCAATATCTTCACTCTAGTTATAGCCGTCTCATTTAGGTCACTCTAGTAATAAGTAATCACTAGCTGTTAGTTTTCAGACACAGACCAAACGGAAAACGTTAAGGTGCTCACGTGGCTAATAGTTGGCAGCTGACTAAGACATTACGTGTATCGCCACTTGTAAATTGAGTAAATATATGTTAAAAAAGAGTATTGTTAAAAAACATAACATCAGAGCAGCAGCAATCGATTTGGGGAAAAAACCCTAACTCCTCAATCGGATGTTCAATCGACCACCATCATCCAGGAGTCTTCCTTCATCGTTCATCGTGTCTTCCTTCTTCGATATTGTAGGTATGTATGTCTTACTAGATCTTTCTATACAAATTTATTTGTAATATCTTGTATCATATGTTATACCAGAACTGTTCGAAGTGTTGTATTGTATAACTACTTCTCTAAAATACTGTATATGCCTTGTATGTTACAGTATGGCGAAATTGGTTACATTACACCTTCATCACCATGGTGAGCTTACACCTCACCCTGATGTGAACTATGTTGGTGGGAAAGTTGAAGTTATAAATGATTTTGATCTTGATGTGTTTTCGTTTAGAGATTTTGATGATTTCGCTTGCAAATATTCTTATGATCCTTCTGATTTGGTATATTTTAAAAATGATGGAAAGTCTTGGGAGGGAGGTATGTGTCTAATATATGATGATAGTACATTTAGGCGGTTGATGGAAATTCACTAATCTATGAATGTCGTTGAATTGTTTGTGGATCATTTCTCACTTGACGAGGTTATCGACATGGCTGAATTAGAAGAAGAAAATAATGGGAATAAAGAAAAAATAAATAATGTGACTGATGACGATAACGAGGAAGACCTGGAGTATGAAATTGAAAGTGAGAGTGGTGATGAAAGTGATGACAGTGTGAGCTTACATGATAGTGAGAGTGATGATGAACGTCCAATTTATAAAGCGAGAGCTAAAAAATTTAAGGAAACCCTTAAAATGAGAGTAGAATCAGGTCCTTTGAATATGGCAGTGTTCAGTGATGAGTCAGACTACGCTTTTGATGAGCTTAGGACAGATTCTTCATCTAGTGAAGATGAGAATGCAAAAATAGGATATATTGGGCCTCCAAATCCTAAGAAGAAGAGAAAGAAGAGGGGTTTTACAGTGGAAGGTGATAAACCTGGGATAATTAAGTGGCAAGTAGGGATGAAGTTTGCAAATATGGGTGAGTTTAGGGATGTTGTGAGGCAGTATGGGCTTATGGATAGAAGGTCTATTCAGTTTGTCACCAATGATGCCAAGAGATGTCAGGTATGTTATGTGGCTGGTTGTAACTTTTATATATGGTGCAGTAAGGATAAAGATAGTGACTACTGCACCATTAAAACTTTGCGCCCTGATCATAACTACACCAAGCCTTATAGTAACAAACTTGCCTCTATTAAGTACCTATGTGAACTCTATGGTGATCGAATTCGTAAAAATCCCCAGTGGAAGGTTAGAGAGATGGCAGAAACTATTAAGAGTGAGTTAGAAATTGATGTTGCTAGGATTAAAATTTTAAGAGTACGAAAGGCTGCTTTAGATGGTGTTCATGATGCACTTAAGGAACATTATTCCAGACTGAGGGACTTTGCGCATGAACTGTTGTTGATTAATGATAAGAATACCATTCAAATAAGGACCACAAGATTAAATGAAACTGACTCAAACAAGTTTAAGAGGATCTATGTATGTTATTATGCTTTGAAATCAGGTTGGGTGGCTGGTTGTAGACCCGTCATAGGGCTTGACGGGTGTTTCCTGAAAACCATATGTGGGGGACAGTTACTTGCAGCAGTGGGGAGAGATGGGAACAACCATATGTTCCCCATAGCATACGCTGTGGTTGAAAGTGAAAACACGGACAGCTGGAAATGGTTTACAGACTTGTTAAAAGATGATCTGCAACTAGGCGACGGAACAGGGTATACAATTATTTCTGACCAACAGAAAGGTTTGGATAATGCTCTGAAACAAATACTTCCTCATGTGGAACATAGGTTGTGCACGAGGCACTTATACAGCAATTTTAGAAAAAGGTAAAAATCTTTGTGACATTTCAATTCATATATGTTTTTGTGGTATTATCAGGGTAAAAATTTTTGTTACTCCACAGGTTTGCATCTACTGCTTTAAAAAGTATATTCTGGAAGGCAGCTTGTTCCACGCACAAAACAGCCCATATGAAAGCTATGAAAGAAATGGATAGGTATTCAAAAGTTGCTCATAGACAGATGATTAAACTAGATGCAAAAATGTGGTCAAAAGCATTTTTTGTACACATTCTAAAGCCGATAATGTGGAAAATAACATGAGCGAATGTTTTAATGCGTGGATTATAAATGAAAGGTGCGTATAAACCCATATGAATATTCCTTTTTTAAGAATTTTACGTATACTTATTCATTTATATGTCTTGTAGGTATATGCCCTTACTAACCATGATGTAGGAGATACATTTTAAGCTAATGATTAGGATGAAGCAGAAAAGAGACGATATGTTGAAGACTAATAACATCCTATGTCCAAATATAAAAAAGAAATTGGACTACCTTGTGACTGAATCAAGAAAATGGACAGCTGGTTGGGATGGAGAAAAGAAATTTCTGGTTAAATGTGGGACTAGGGCAGTCACCGTAAATTTGGAGAGCAAAACATATGACTGTAGGTATTTTGATCTCACAGGAATTCCATGTGCTCACGCAATAGCTGCCATACATGATCGTCGTCACCAACCAGTAGACTACATATCAGACTACTATAAGATGGACAAGTATTTGGCTGCATATAGTCACTCTTTAGAAGCAATTAAGGGGGAAGAGTATTGGGAAATTCATTCAACTGATGAATTGCTCCCACCAGATATCCCTAAGAAACTAAGGGGACGGCCGAAAAGATTGAGGAGGAAGGAACACTGGGAAGGGGACAATAGAAGTCAAGTTATGCCAAACATAGTTGATGGGCCAATGCTTCAAAGATTTAGCAATAAAAGAACAATGCATTGCAGCTTGTGTGGTGATAGTAGTCATAGAAAGACCAACTGTCCAACAAAAGGTAATGTTCCAATGAAGACGCAAAGTCAGGCCAGTGATATGAGTACAAGTGCACAGCCTGTAAAGAAAACACCTAAGGAATTAAGAAGGCAGAAATTGGCGATTAGGAGAAAAATTACAGAAGATAAAGGCGGAGTTAACTATGATGCTGACAAAACCCTGACTGGAGATGGTGCTGAAAATTTTACAAGTCAGAAAAGTGCCAGAAAGGTATGTGACAAGGGTAAAGAAATTGCCAAAAAGGTATGTGACAAGGGTAATGTTAGATATATGGGTGGAAAACTATTTGTGCCCAGGAAGAAATTGCCTCTAACCTCAGATTCTGATCCTCGAGGTAAAGTAATGTGCTTAAGTGGTGAGAAATCAAAGCAATTGGAAGAATCAATTCTTGGACCTGTGGGCTACCATGTCCTGTTTATGCCAACACCGGGGCACACTAAATACCTTCCGATAGGGGAAACACCACCAGCCACAGAGTTACCAGTCACTGGAGCAACATCTGGACCAGTCAAAGAACCTGTGAAGAGGAAGTGTACAAGACTGAGCAATACCAAGCAGTCCAAATTCAAGAATGACAAGGGCAATCCAGTTAATCTTGCAGAAAACTAGAATTATCCTTGAAGACTATATTAAATTATTATGTAAGACTAGTATATCATAGGTCATATTTTTGTTAGGTTCAACTCAACCATTTGCCATGTGAACCTATGTTTTGGCACTTTATTTTGATGTTTCTGGTACTTTATTTTGTAAATCCTATGGATGGATGCAAATGGGTAATGAATGGTATTAAATCCTTTTGGTATGGAACTGCTGTGTTCTGTAGGAAAATTATATGCACTTTAGCAAAATTACATATTTATATTAGCAGCAAAAGTTAGTACATGTTCAAAAATACATGTTTTGGTTTAGACTTACAACTAGCACATACCCTTATTTTACCAGGGTGAGAATACAATGAACAACATAACTATAATTAAACAGAGTTTCAGATATCTTCCGAGCTTTTCTTTTTCTTCGATAAGTTTCTTCTTGTCCTCTTTCCATTCCTCCTTTGATGCCAAATTTTCTTCAATGAGTTTCTCTTTTTCCTCTTCTAATGCCCTCTTCTTCTCATCACTTACAGTTAAGTTGTCTTCAACAAGTTTAAGTTTTTCCTCCAAAAAAATTCTTCTGTGATTTAAATCTGTTATTACATCTCTCGATCTTCCAGTGAAGTCCGCTTCATACCACTCAAAAAAGTCACACCCATTCACAGCCTTCAAAATAAATCTAAAATCATTACAATAATTCATAATCAAAGTTTACAAAAAATATTCAGAAACTTTACCTTCGGTCTCGAACATGTATAAAGCCTCCTCCCGGGATTCTTCAACGGCCAAGATGTATAAATCTTTGTTCTTATTCCACAATTACAATTCTTATGCTCCCAATTTTTGATGGAGTCCAAGGACGAACTCCCACATGTTAAATCCTGGGGGCTTTCATTCCTTGCCATCTTAAATGAATTGTAGTAATTTTTGGTGATAAAAAAAATATGAGCTTCACTATATATAACCAGAGAGATGTGTATATATATAGCCGTTGCAGTGTGTGTGCAATGAATGAAAAAGAAACGTTAGAATCCACATAAGCAATGACATGCTTTGATTTCCGTTTGGTATGTGTCTGAAAACTAACGGCTAGTGATTATTTATTACTAGAGTGACCTAAATGAGACGGCTATAACTAGAGTGAAGATATTGATACTAGTGGCTCACTTGAGTGACCACTTTGATATTTAACCCAATAAATTATGAGTTATTCTTCCAGAGTTAGTCCAAGTTCTGATAATCTCTCTTTCCTTTTCTAAGTCAGCTTTTAGAGATTCATTTCATTTTAACACTTCATCTCTAACATATAAAGCATCATCTTTTTCTTTCTTAGTTTGATGAAGAAAAACTAACTCCTTTTCTAAATAATCATTTCTCTTTTTATAAGCAAGATTTTCAGATGTCAATCTTTCACATGTTAAAGTCTGATCTCTATAACTAATAAACATGGTTTTAAGATATAATCTCAACTCAGTAATATCATCAGTAGGAAAAGCATAAGTTGTTTGAGGTACCTTCAATTCAGCAGTTTCAGGACTGCTATCAGCATTTGCCATCAGGGCATAGTTCACCTCATGTTCAGAATCTGAAGTGTCTGCCCAGCTTTTCTTCTTTGTGACAAGTGCCTTGCCTTTGTCACTTTTTTCTTTCTTGCAGTCAGGAGATATGTGGCCTCTTTCACCACAGTTGTAGCATTTGACATTTGAGTTGTCTCCTCTGTCAGACTTTGCACCTTTGCCTTCAGACTTTCTGAACCCTATCTTATCAGAACTTACACATTTCCTGGAAAACTTCATGCCTTTTCTGAATTTCCTGTAGGCTATCTTTGTGATACCCTTTACCATAAGAGCACACAATTTCATCATCTCTTCATCAGCATCTATTTCAGGTAAACTTTAATTTTCTAAATCATCATCATCAGGATATGATGACTCTGAATCAGACTTTATGATGAGAGCCTTTCCTTTGCCCCTTTTTGAGGCAGCCATATTAGGAGATTCCTCCTCAGCCTTAAGAGCAACTGTCCTTGACTTTCTTCCATACCTCTTGCTCCTTTGATCCATCTCAAGTTCATAAGTCTTGAGCATACCATAAATTTCATCAAGAGTAGTTTCAGTAAGGTCATAGTTGTCTCTTATGGTAGTAGACTTCAAATCCCAATTTTCAGAAAGAGCTAAAAGGAATTTTAGATTTGAATCTTCAAGATCATATTCCTTGTCCACCAGTGACAGATCATTCAAGAGTTTGACAAACCTGTCATATAAGTCAGTTAAAGACTCATCAACTTTTGAGTCAAAGTGCTCATACTCTTGAGTGAGTATAGTCCTCCTGTTCTTCTTGATTGCATCAGTTCCGTGGCATCTTATCTCCAAAACATCCCATATCTCCTTTGCAGTTTTGCAATTAATTACCCTGTTTGACATGACATTATCAATGGCACTATGCAGCAAATGCCTTACCCTTGCATCCTTGGCAATAGATGAGATGTCTTCAGCTGTGTACTCACCTTTCTCCTTTGGTATGGTCATTGCTGATTGATCAGCAACTACAACAGAGAGCTTGGTAAGCTTATGTGGTCCTTCATTAATTCTGTCAAGGTATTCTGGATCTGTAGCTTCCAGAAACATAGCCATCTTCATTTTCCATATAAGATACTCAGAAGGTCTCAGTATGGGAACCCTAATAGTCTCATATCGACTGTGGGTTTGAGTCTTTTGAGTTTCTTCAGTTTTGGTGGGCTTGGTTGGAGTTTGTGCTTTTTCAGACATGATTGTTTGGATCTTTACTGTATGTGTGTTAACAGATAAGCTCTGATACCAATTGTTAGGTCACACAACACTGTAGAAGGGGGTTGAATACAATGTTAATATAATCAAATCGATTTAACACAAGTATGTAACAAAGATCAAGTATATTGAATAAACTCTGTTACAATAAGAACTGTTATTCTCTCTCAGTGATGAACAAATATCACTAAGAGCTGTTAGGTTACAATGTATAATCTTCTCGATAATGATAACACATATAGTGTAAATCTAAATATGTGTTTATATAGTACACAGTTACAATTCTAATTGATATGGAATATAATTTTATCTCCTAAAATATATCAATCATATATCTTATACAAGTCTTTCAGTCTTCTAACTCTTTCCATGCATATCTTCTTTTGTTTCAGTCTCGATCTTCTACTGTAAATCAGTTTCCTTCCTTATATGAAAGTCCTCCCGCACTTAAGTTCTGATATGACCTTAAGTTCTGATATTAAGTTCTGACTTCCAGCAAGTCCTGATTTCAGTAAGTCCCGATATGTCCTGTTTGTTAAGATCTGAAAACTAGACATGAATCATATTAGACATGACATCTCAAATATATCTAACAATCTATACATGAAGAAATGACTTGTTGATATCTCTAGTTCTCTACATGTTCTTTTTAACTTGTCGATATCTGAGATCTCTACATGCATATTGACTTATCGATATCTCTTGGGATTTCTCTACAAGTCATTTTGGACTTCTCGACAGACTTCTCCTTTTTTCTCCGAAACAAGAGAAAATCTTCTTATTGAGCAACCTGTTTTTTCCAAAAAACATTCCAATATCGCTTGATCTGTGACTTGTCGATATCTGATTTAGAACATTTTTTCCAGAACTATATTATTCAAATCCAAGCTGCTATAATTCTCGCTAAGGCATGATCAGAATTTGATCTTTTTCCAAAGTTTATTCCTTGGCTTGAAGATTGTTTACAGAAAAATCTTCCAATCTAATCTACTTAAAAATTTTACAGACTCGAGAAATACAACTAAAGAATACAAATTTTTATTATCATATACAACTTATCCGTAGGGTTTTCAATGTGACTTAGTCTTGTTATATACAGGCATTTCTTGCACAATATACCTGTTTCCAGAATCCAAATCAGTATAGATCTAACCGCCCAGCATGGCCATTATGTAACAAGTATGGTAAGAGACATCTTGAAATTTGTAGAGCAAGTGTAGTTTGTTTCAAGTGCAACCAAAATGGGCATTATACTACTGAATGCCCCAATCAGAAGTCAGAAATGGAATGCTATAGGTGTGGAAAGCCAGGGCACTATGCTAAAAACTGCAAAGCACCAGCTTCACCCGCAGAATCATCCAAAAGAGAGGACTTTCAATATGACTATGCGGGATGCGGTTAAGAATGTAAATGTGGTTGCAGGTGCGCTTCTTGTGAACTCAGGTAGATGTTAAAGTATTAGATGAAGCGTTAATCATGGAATTAGCTAACCAAGATCTGTTAGATTAATGAGAATAAAAAGTGTGAGGCTCTTTATTGACTTGTTTTAATTTAGAGTTTATTCACAAATAATGAATAATAGGAATTTAGAGCTTTTTTCTTGATTTTTTCAACAAGGTATCTATTTCTATCTTTTACATTTTCTAGATAAATATCAAATTTTATTAGAACTTAGATACCTAACTGTCGAATAAGAAAATAAATTTAGAGGGCGTCACAGTTCGGCTCGAAAGTTCACGAACAAGTTCGATTATAATGTTCTCAAACAAGTTCGTTAATTTATTTCGTGAACAGGTTCGTGAACACGCTCGTTGATATAACTCGTGAATAAATACATGAGTTACAAATTATATATGCTCATAAATATGTTATAAACACGCACTTATGACACCTAATTTAATAAATAACTGTATAAATATTTATCTAAAAATAAATTTACCTATTTATTGAATCCATTACCTTTTTATTCAATTTATAAATTATAAATTTTTTATCTTTATAGGATTTAAATTATAATACTATTTAATTTAATCAATGTTCATGTATTTAAACAGTAATAATGTAATTTATCAAAATCTGAAAGCTAAATAATCTAACCGATTTGTTTGGCGTCTAAGGTTATAGAAATTTTATTTGACTATTTATTTTTTTAAAAAAATAAGTAAAATTCATTCAAAAATTCGGGAATCATGAAAACAAGCTCGTAAACTAAGTTACTTGTGATCAAAATTCGATAACAATATTTACAAGTTATTCGTTGAACCGTAGTTTGTGAACTGTTCGTGAACATGTTCGCGAATAACCTTTTTCTTAATAAGCCGATACACGAACACACATTTTGACTCGATAAAAGTTCGAGCTCGAACTCGAGTTAGATATATTTTTAACGAGCCGAAACATGAACACTTAAGAGATCGGCTCGTTCGACTCATTTACAACCCCATCAGAAATTTGAGAGAAATGTTTCAATCCTTACTAACCCCATTTTTTTCACAATTCTAATTATAACAATTTTACAAATTTATTTATTTTTTAAATAAAATTCCCTGCAACTCCCGCTTATCACTTTTAATTTTATTCATTCCATTTTATATCATCCAACCTAACCAAATACAACACATGTTGTGAGTAGATTATTTGGTAACGATACTGTTGCTAAATTTTCTTGACTCTAGATATTATAGAACTAGATTAGTACTCGGATATATGCGTTGTTATATTTTAATTATTTTTATTAGATTATCTTTGTTTTAGTATAAATAAAGTAGATAAACTGACAATCGCATTGTGTTTAATTTTAAGCAGGGACTTTCCCTTGTTATATATAACTTACTTTTAGCATAAAATAGACGAATTGATGTAGTCGTAGGTTGTTTAATTTGAGGTATAGAGTGTCACGTGATAATATATATATATATATATATATATATATATATATATGATTTGGGTTAGGGTTCTATAAAGTCCCCTATTTCATTGGAGTTCTTGGAGTCCATATATGTTCTGCAAGTAAAATATAGCTTAAATTATTGCAGAACTTATTATTTTTCGAATGATATTCTACAAATATCACAATTTTATTGAAAATCTTGCAGATTGCATAGATATTACAAGCAGAACGTTGCAAAATATATTAGTAAACAAAACATGCTTAGTTTGTAGAATATACATATTGTACTTGTAAATATATGAGATTTGGATGATTTTATTAAAGTAATGATATTTGTGAAACATGTTTTGCAAGATAACACGTTTTAGAAGATATTTTATTTGCAATACATAAATTGACTCTGAGAACTCCAATTAAAGGTGGACTCCGTAGAACTTACCATAGAACTTTACTCTCTATATATATATATGTAATATATATGTGCGTGTGGTAGATTTTATTTTTAATAGATATTTTTCAAATAATATTAAAAATAGTTACATATTTGAAAAATAAGAAAGAGAGAGAATTAGGGAAAATCAAGAAATAAATTTGAAAAATAAGGAAGAAAAAGAATTAGTGAGATATAAGAGAAGCATAATAAATAAGTTAACAGTAAATTACAGAGTGTTGGTCGTACTTTACATCGATTTTTAAAATAGTGGCCAAATTTTCAAATTTTCAAAATAGTGGCCAACTTTTATTTCCGCCTTTCAAAAAAATGGTTGTCGTCAACTCCCGTTAAGTCTTCTCCGTTAACTAATATATTTAAAGTGTAAATTGCATACTGGTGGTCGTACTTCACACTTATTTTTAAAATAGTGGCAACATTTTTAAATTTTTTAAATAAAGAAATTTTTAAATTTTCATTGTAGGAAGAGTTTTAAAGAGTTTTCCTAGATTGATCCTAATATTAGGTGTCGATTAACAAATCATTATCACTTTGGTTATAAGTTTTTTCAATGGGGATACTCTTCTCTATATTTTTGCTAAATTTTTTATTCATATTTTTGTGTGAAGAGGTTGAAAAAACATAGTAGTCGAGCACTTGATTAAATTAGAAGAAGTGAAAAAACCGATAATTATTTAAGTTGTGTTTGTACCTATTTGTTTAGCGATATCATATGTTTTTTGTGACGATAAAGATGTGTGTCCGGGTAGCAATTTGACGAAACCATTCTTTTAAAAGGTGAAAAAAGATTTTAACAATTTATAAAAATTTAACCACTATTTTGAAAATAAGTACGAATAACAGCCACCATTCTGTAATTTACGCTATAAATATATTATTTAACGGTGAAGACTTAACGGAAGTTGACGGCAGCCATTTTTTTGAAAGCCCGAACAAAAAATTGGCCATTATTTTAAAATTTTAAAAATTGGGCAACTATTTTGAAAATCGATATAAAATGCGGCCACTCTCCACGGTCCTATTAACATTAGCATGTCAATTAAGCAAACATCTAATGGAATGGGAAAATAAAGATAATTTTGATTAATTAAGAGAATAGTAATTGTTTTTTTTAAGGAGAGAGTGATACTAAACATAATTTATATTTTATTTCAGTACATCTTAGAGCATTCCTATTGACTTCCCCGTTCCTTTCCCCATCCCTATATTTTGAGAAATTGATGAATTCTAAGTGAAAAACAAGACTCCATCCGGTTCCCTATTATAGAGAAATTTTTGCTGACTGAAAAATGAGTCCCCATATTTGGGGACTTACTATTCAACCCCCATTTTATATTTAAATGATATATATGTGTAGAGGAGGAGAGAGAAATGATAAAATAATATTAATAGTAGTTAAAGTTTTAAAGAAAGTGGGAGAAAGAAGTAATAAAATAATATATAGAGATGAAAATGGGGATTGGGATGTAGGAAATTTTTGGATGATAAATAAATTATAGGGATAAATTTACAAACTTACTATTTTTAGTAAGATTATGAGAATGGGGATAGGGGAGTGGATGTGAATGCTCTTAGATAGATAGATGCAGAGAGAGAGTAACATCGAGAGGACTGAGGAGAAATTAGGTGGAAAACCCCGAATCTAGGATAGAAAAGAAAAGAATAGAAAATAACTAATTTTCCTTTCTCTCCTAATCTTTCCAAAAGTGGGAAGAAGATTTTGGAAACAAAAATAAAGAAAACTTCTTTCCAAATCTGCAGCTTTCTTTTCCTTTCTTTCGTAAAAGTTGTTCAGGAACAAGCTGAAGAAATTTATTCTTCACAGTTCTTTTCTTTTCTTTCCAAAAAAAGTTTTTGGAACACAGCTTAAGCTATCACATGGGTAGTTTCAATGGACCTATCAGTATTTATACTATCATAAGTAGTTTGGACTTGGGAACCTACAATACGATGGATATTAGCTCCCGTGTGTGGAGGCCTACTCTATACTGTTACTCTCTCCGTACCCAAAAACTTTTCTCATATTATGAATTGCACAGATTTTAAGAAATAATCATTAGCAAAATTAATCTCAAAAAGTTCAAAAAAAACCTAGGAAAAAGTAAACATAAACTCCCGCCTAATTTAATACAAGTTGGTGAATAACACTAATTTGTACATAAAATATTGAGATTACAAGTTAGTGGGATTCTTACAACCAATCAAAATGGAGCATTAGTATCATACAGATTATGCTAAAAGTTTAAGTATAGAATGGAAATTTACATTACAATCAAATTTTACAAGTACAAATTGGAAAAAACTGCATCATTGCTTTGCCCCATTTGTTCAGAAATGAGTTTTTCCTTCCCTTTTGATTTGAATCTACCAGCTAAAGAAACAAGGCAAACACATGATGAAGAGGAGGATGTTCATCATCGGAATCAGAAAACCCGTAATGACCGCTCATTTGTGTGAATATAAATTAGGGTTTAGGATGGCGGAGAGGAAGGAGAAGGGAGTGATGAAGTGAAAGAGACGAGAAGGAGGAATGATTAGGTAAAAAAATAAAACCGATGACCCGGCCCATTAAGCCCAGTAGTGGGTTTTAATATTAGTATAGTTTTCTGTTTTTTGTGTTAAAAAAAAGTGAAAAATATATTGATTTACCTAAAAAAGAAAGTGAGAAAAGTTTTTAGGGACGAAAAGAGTAGGATTAGTATTTTCTTTCAGAGTTCGGGGATTATCCATGAACTATCACTTTCATACTCTATAACCAAGCGCATCCCTGTCCGGCTGTCCCTGGTGACTTATATCTTGTTGATATCAATAAAGCACCTTTATTTATCATTTCATCTTCTGTTACACTTTTCATAGCTTTGAAGAATTTATAAACTATGATACAGAATTACGGATTAGCAATAATCAATTCACTAAAAATCTTATTAATATAATTATTAGTCTAAGCGGCGAGTGCCAACAAAGAAATTTGTACTAATTCATCAAATATTAGTCTAAACAGATAGTAATTTTTAAAGGAAAAAGGTAGAATATCTTCCAATTCCTCATACCAGTTGATTAACTGCCTAAAAGACCAGCAGAACATGAGTGCACAACTTGTTTACCAGCATTATGAAATTCCATCCCTTTATTTATTCCACGCTTGTACTATAATATGTTATTTTAAACTTCGTTGCTGCATACAGACTTACTTCATTTAGACATCAATTATACCTTCCCTTTAGAAGATACTATTTATTTTTCAAAACTGGAAAGAATTCATACTATTATGTCTAATTAAGTACTATAGTATTACAAATAATTCAAGAATTATATCAACTTAACAACTCACTCCTTTCCTCTAGGCATGACAAATTAATCCGATTCGACGGATATCCGATCCGAAATCTAAAGTTTTGGATATACCGAACCGAAATTTTGGATTTCAACTATACCGAACCGATACCCGATCCGAAATCCGAAATTAAATCCAAACCCGAAACCCGATTAAAATCCGACATATTTATTATAAATTATATGTCATATTTTGGTTGTAATACATATAATATACATATTTTTCTTGTATTATTTGAGTAATTGTAGATTAGTATCAAGATTGTCAACACTTATTTAGTGAATTATAACTTTTTATTTCAAAAATAAAAGATGTAAGATGTATTTTATATATATTTATAAAAAAATAATTTGTGATAAAATATTAAATTTAATGTTATCAACATATTTTAGATATTACTCACCGTGTCAACTTGTACAATATAATGTGTTTAATTACTTATCAGTTAATATATTTTAATTGTAACTATCATATAAATGTGATTAATAGTATTTGTATATATAAATAATATTAAATTTGACTACATTATTCATAATTTTGGATACCCGAAAAATACCCGATCCGATCCGAAACCTGACAGATTTGAAGTTGGATAACCCGAAAATATTTAAATTTAAATTTTATAATATCCAATCCGAACCCGACCCGTCGCCATCCCTAGTTACCTCTCCTGCCCAACAGAGCAAGTCCCCTGCACACAGTAAAATAATCTTTTATCATAATCTTGCCCTCCTGATAAAAAAAGATACACTATCTATATTTGAACCCCAAAGCATAAATATATACTCCCTCTATTTTTTATTATATGATATTTGACTTATATGCACACACTTTTAAGTGCTTAGATCGTATAGTTAAAATAATATTTTTTAATTATTTTTTTTATGAATAAAAATATATAACTAAAACTTTAATTTAAAAAAAGAAAATTTTAAAAAATATTATTTTATCCTATGCGGTCGAGAGAATTTAGAATTGTGTGCAAAAATATAAAAGAAAATAAATGGAGTAATTATAAGCAACGGTATCATATGTTTTAGGAAGAAGGTACGTGCTGAAACATGCACGTCCTTTCCATTCACGAGAAGCCTCGTTTTCCTGACCAGACTTTGCTTTACACAGATCTTACTATCCCCGAAAATTCCAAGCTTTTTACATTGATTTCTCGTTCTGGCATCATTGTTCACTTGCTTGATTCCATATAATACTCCCTCTGTCCCATTTAATTTTATACATTATTTTTTGGTACGGTTTTTAATATTCTTTTAAAACATAATTTCATAATATTTTTTAAATTTTTTTTTTCTGAATAAAAATTTTATATTTAAACTTTTAACAAAAAAATAATTTTTATAAAAACATTATGAATTAATACCTTATAAAAATCTTAAAATACGTGCAAATAGTTAACGTATAGAATATGTCACGGAGTATCTGTTACAGTCGGCTGCCCAGTTAGAAACATCTATCTATCTATCTAAGAATAGTTAATTTTTACCCATGTACATTCTTTTCGAAAAGTATGGACTGCATTCTTTTTGAATAGTTAAATTATGAAATTAAATACTCAGATCTGAGATAATCCACCCAAATTAGAACCTCAACTTCATGTACAGAGAAAAGAAAGAATATAGAACACACTCTTCGTAACTATTCCGAGACCTGAACCTCAACATCTTGGTTTCACCAGGAGTAAATTACCCACCAGCAACCTTGTTACAGTTGTGCCATTATACAATTGTTAAAATATATAGCAAATAATACTTTGTTGAATCTATTATAATACAAGTTACTTGGGAGATCATAATCTTCTCATATGTGAGAAGTTCTTGTATGTCCATAATATATTATTGTATTTGTTGATTCAAAAGATCAGTGGGGTAAAAATAACTTAAACAATGAGACATAACTAATGCTCTTCTCACCTTCCCTCAGTTTCCCCTGGTGGAAGATGGGGAATCAGAATACCTTTCACATTATATTCATCCTGAGTGATTAGTGAGTTGTTTTCCAGATGCAGACGCGTAAAATACTAACCTAATATTCAACCCACTGCTCATTTCCCTAATAATCCCGACTTCCTTCTATTTTTAATTTTATATACTTCACGATGTACTTTAACAGTTGTTCCCACAATCAACACAAGAACATCCACTTGATTCAAAACCAATGAGGGGTAAAAGCTCCGGGAGAAAAATTGATTTAACATGCCACAATGCATTACGAAACAAACTTGGCATAATATGCGGATGTTACCCATCTTGGGTTTTGCAACACATTAACTGAAAGTAAAAGCTCACAACCTCAACACATGTTCCATAAAAATTACTAGAAACGGTTATCTTCCTAATAATAACGCAAAAAAGGCCAGCATGTACTGGTGTTAGTTTTGACTTGTAACCACCAACCATCTCTCAGGTGTAGGACAGCATTTGCACAATCAAATCTATAGAGAGAGTCATGCAAGCTCAAACGTAGCACAGGGTATTAGGTTTGATCAGTATTCCATTGTCGTGCGCACTTTTGTCAGGAACATCAACAATAGATCATGCTCACTTCGTCACTTGACAAGACAGCATGTCACGATTGGTTCTTCATATAAATATATACAGAGTATTTAAGGTTTTTTTTTTGGGATGAGGGCACAATTCTTCAATAAATAAAAAAATTCAAGTTACCAACTTCCAATGTATCATTAAAATTTTCATAATATGTCAAGGGTAGTGCGCATACATGCCGGTCAAACGATGAAAAGAAAGGAAACAGATGAGCCACATATCATTAATATTACAAGGCCATAACAAACAACTAAATCGAGTTTCTACCTCATGTACGAGAAAATCTGAATGATGTAAACTGATAAGCTGACATACGGACATCAATCATTTGAAAAGCTAACCAACAGATCCGATGACAAAATATGATTTGCCAAAAGATATCATTTACCCCTGTAGAATATTACAAATAATTTTTTTTAAGTAGACGAAATAATACAACTTGGTCGGGAGAAGAGGGGAAAACCACTTACGTGTTCATCATCAATGTTATGTTGTCTCCTTTGAGCAAGATCCTCCCTGCACAGAAGTGGAAAAGACACTTTTAGTGTATGTTAAGTACACTAATGTTGTGTCTAACACTAAGAAACCAGTTTCCATGGGTGCAGTCTTCTTTTTAAGACTACTCTTTTGTTTCTTTGCATAATTATGTGGTTATTTACTTGAGAAAAGCATGTGCTTATGGATTTTCATATTTAAGATGTAACTTTTTACTACACTATGTTCTGATTATTCACTCCCGCAAAAAATATATACTCAAAATCTATCTCTGCCATTCAAATTTTAGAAATAAACATAAAAATACATACCAAGTGGTTTTCTGCTTTTCTTCTTGATACTGACTTCTTCAGCATCGTCCAGGACCAAATTCATGTACTCATCAAACCCCTGAAATTCCCAAATTCAGCATATCATAGACAAAAGTCCAAACTTATACAGACCCATATTAAATCGCACAAAGAACTATACACATCACTAGGCTTTACGATTCCAAATTTAGCATATAATTTTGCTCAAAAAAGATATAAGACTCGTTACTTTGTCATAGCTCATTACTTTCCAGTCTGCAGCTACAATATGATTATATGCATATAATGAAGTATATGAGTTCTTTAAAATCTACAGAAGCAGAATGTAAGCTCCCTTGGTTGAACATGATTTTGCATTGCACGAACATTAAGTTTTTGAAGTATTAATGTCTGCATCATTACAACTTTCAAAGTTAATCTACAGAAACATTTTGCATTCACTTGGTTTAGCAATAAAGGGGAAGGAATAGTCTGAAGTCAAGAAGTACACCAAATTCTAATGCTGCGTCTGATAAGGATGAATGGAATTAAAAATTATATTGTATACGAAACCTGAGATGGAAGAAAACGAGGTACGAGTGAAAAAACACAAGTGCCGATTTTATAAGATGAAAATTGTAAAAAGAATGTCAAAGTAAGGGAACATGTATTCTCATAATTAGAGCATCTCCAATAGAGGTTGCCAAGGGGTTGCCAAATCTTATGTGGCATGGCACCCTTGGTTGCCAACCTATTGGAGTTGTATGGTTGCCAAGAGGTTGTCAAAACTTGGCAACTTCCTAAAATAGTTAAAATACATATACAAATGCAAAAAGTTTATATCAATAATGCCTTTTTTAGCTTATGAGTCATTTACAATTTAATTTAAGGGACCACATAGGCAACAATTAAAGGTTACTAACTATTGGAGTAGAATGCTACCAAGTAGATATAAAATTGAGTAAAAATAAAATATTAATATATATAATGATTTGGCAAAGTTAGCAACTAGCTTGACAACCTCTTATGGTGATGCTGGACATCCCATTAAGAAGCCCAAAGAAACTATCTGGGAACAATATTTTAGGCTTTGTAAGCCCATTAATTAGAGTATTCTAGAATTACTTAATGATATTAGCAATGATTTACTAATTTAGGAGATAGCTATTTTTTAGGGTTTATTTAAGTTAGGAATATTGTTTAGGATTCTTATAAATATTGATTTATTATTGTAATCAAGGCCGATTATTATTTTGTGATATTGAAAAGTTGTGTTTTATTCTCTTGCGTGAGAATTATTTACCCCAAAACCCTACTTTTAACCCTAGCCCCCATCAAAGTGGTATCAAGAGCCTTCGTTCCTCCACCCATACTTCTGTCACCAGCAGCTTCCGGCAACCACCCATAGCCACCAGCAGCCTCCGGCAACCACCCGTAGCCACCAGCAGCCTCCGGCAGCCTCCAGCCAGCCGCCAACAGCCACCAAACAGCCTTGTTCCTGACATTACACACCGCTGAATCAACCTACATCACCCATTAAATCTTTACCCGATTATTTTCTCTCAGAACTTACATCAAACACTTAGCACACATACAATGGACTCACGGTTTCTGTCCCAGCCCACTTAGTTACAAAACGAAAGCCGTGCCTAATTTTGACAGTCCAGAAAAAAATGGTGAATGCTAAAGAGGTTAATGCAATGCTTAAAGAACATATTCAAGAACAAGAGGAGAAGATTGCAGAATTTAAACTCTCAATCAATGAGTTAAAAGAGCAGATGGCTACTATGATTAGGCAACAGGCCGCCATACAAAATAGTATGAATCAATTACTTGGTCGTGAACCAGAAAAAGAGCCGCCTAAACAACAAAAAATTCCTGCAAACGAGCCTTTGGATCAAGTCAGATGAGTAAAATTAGAGGTTCCTGAATTAAATGGAGATACTCTTAGAGATATTTTTCTTGATTGGTTACATAGTTTGGAAAGTTTCTTTCGATGGCACAACTTGAATGATGCAAGAAAAACTTATTTTAAGGAAGCTAAGCTACGAGGTACAACTCGCATGTGGTGGGATAAAAAAAAGGATAACAATCGTCGTGTTGGTAGAGGAGAAGTATTGTTGTGGGACGAGATGAAAGCTTCAATGCAACGTCATTTTCTGCCGACTAACTACAAGCAACAAAACCAAAACCATATCAAGTTCATCCAATTGAGGCAAGATAATCTTTCTGTGGCTAATTATACGAGTAATTTTTTTCACTTTTCCACTCATTCAGATTTCAGTCTTGATGAAAATTTCAGTCTTGATGAAAGTAGCTTGGTTAGCATGTATCGAACTGGTCTGATACCTGCTATTGCTAAAAGAATGTCTGGCAATCTTTATTACTCTTTAACTGATATAATGCAAGCTGCCCAACAAATTGAAGAAGAGTTGTTTGGTTTGGTAATTTTAGAGAAAATCTTGTCTCAGGTTACAAGTCACCTGGTTCGATGAGTGTTAATCAGGGACGAGTTTTGCCCCGCAACAGAATTCGTACAACAAAATCAACAAAGTTGAGTCATGAATGCTTTAACTGCAATGGGACGGGTCATAAATATTTTGAGTGTCCTTTATCAAAAACACCAAACATTCCAAAAAAAGGATAACAATTGTTGAAAAAGTAGAATGTCCTCCAGATGGTTATAACGAGATGACTGACGAGGACCAAAGAGCGTGTGATGAGTTGAAAAACTGTCTTGGAGCTTTGCGGTCATCACCCTTGGGCAACAACACTAAAGTTGTCCGTTCACATCATCGTCAACAGATATTTCAGACTAGAGCTACATGTTTTGGTAAAATCTGCTCTGTAATCATTGACACTGGTAGTTGTACAAATGTGATATCTAGTGATGCAGTTCAACGAAACGATAGGGTTTAAAGGTGGAACCTCATCCCGAGCCTTATGACATAGCATGAGTTGATAATAGGAAGTTGCGAGTTGTGTTCGGTGAAATTTTCAATTGGAAGGTTTAAAGACAAAGTTATGTGTGATGTCTTTCCTGTCAAATTGTGCAACATTATTTTGGGACGTCCATGGCTTTTCGACAATTATGTGCATCATGTTGCTCTCCCTACCACCTATTCTGTTGTCAAAGGAGGCACCATGTATACTTTTACTTGTGCTCGTTCTCATGTGCCACTCATACGACAGTCTCTGATACTTTGTCGTGTTCCTTCTACTCTTATTAACTCGACGGAGTCGTGTTCTTTTCGGCGGAAGAGAATTGATGCAGAAAATCCGATTAAGAAGCCCGCAAAAAAACTATTTGGTAACAATATTTTAGGCTTCGGAAGCCCGTTAATTAGAGTATTCTAGAATTACTTAATGATATTAGAAATGATTTATTAATTTAGGGAATAGCTATCTTTTAGGGTTTATTTAAATTAGGATTCTTATAAATATTGATTAATTATTGTAATCAACGCAGATTATTATTTTGTGATATTGAAAAGTTGTGTTTTATTCTCTTGCGTGAGAATTATTTACCCCAAAACCCTACTTTTAACCCTAGCCCCCATCAGTGGGTTCCGGTATATCGGAAGGAATGAAATGGAATAAGGAATTAGAAATATTTTCCATGTAATAAATTCCATTTCATTCAGATCAGACCATGAGAAGATTGGCATTTATGAAGAAAACAAGTAAAGAAAAGTGCATGGGAAGTTATTTCGTGTTAGGTGGTTTTAGCTCTAGCTTAAATTTTGTATAATTGGAATGAGGACGGAAAACTAGTTCAAATTTTACAACCCTTGTTTGGGAAAAAAATTTAGATGGAGGGTTGGGTTTGTAGGGGTTGATAGAGGGGTTCATGAGGTATCTCACCCTATTCAAATTAGTCACTGTTTCAACACCCCAAATCGGGGTGTTGGGGTCTTGTGAGAGAGTGTCCTAATACTCTTGCTTTTTGTTATTTCTCAACTGCTATAGCCCTCTTTTTTTGTTTCAGTTTTTTAAATTTTTTATACAAATTGAAGTCTCAAATTCAGGTTATATTACATAATTATTTATTCATCACACTTACATAAATAATTTGATCACAGATACATTTATAACAAAATATATCTTAAAATTAATAAAATTTAACTTTAAAATTTAATTTATAATTTACTTTTACTTGAAAAAATATATTTTTACAAATCTTACCTCCTCGACCTTCACCCAAACTTGATAGGCTTGAATCATTTCTTTTAAACCCGTACATCCAAACATGGTAGGGGTTCAACCCGACCCATCCCTTACCAACCCAACCTTTCCCATGCTAACCCAACCTAACCCTTCCCTCCCCAACCCCCAATCCAAACATACCCTAAAGAGCATAGTATTTCTGTTAACAACAAGCAGGCATTTGATTTATGCACGGACACTTTACAATGTGATATTATCATAGATTATAAGAAACACGGAAAACAACAAAAAAACACATGAAAAAGGGGTATTGGAGTTGTAAAAAAGGAGAGATTACAATGATTCGGCCTTCAATCCTCAAATCCTTCTGCTCGAAAAGCCATATCTGAATGCGCGCTTTCTGTACAAAAACATTAATCCGAAAACGAAATTAAAAAAAAAAAAATCACTAATTAATAAGAGCAGTAGTACTAGTACTAAGAATAAATAAAAAAAACACAAAGAGGAAGAAAGTACGAAAAGGCGAGACGAGACTTACGCTTTGGAGAAACCTAAAAATCAGGTTCTGAAATCAAACAATTCAAAAACAAAAAAACGAAACATAATTGTAAGAATAAATTGGTTAAAATTAGTAGAAAGAATAAAAAGTTTAGGGGGGGGGTTACAATGGGCTGGGTCATAATCCTCTGGACTTTGGTGCTCGCCATGGCTGATACTGTATAGTTCGATCTGTTTTTTGTCACCCCCAAGTGATGGATCAAATTGATAGCCTCCTCCTCCTGCTGCTGCTATATTTATGTATGTATGTATAAACCCTAACCAAACAAAGACCACGGCTTGGAATGAAAAAATGACAAAAATAACTGATTTTTGAAAAAATTTAACAAAAATAGGCATTCTGAAAAAAGTGGTCAATTTTGGCCGATTGAATACTCCACTGTCAGTTGGGTATCCCAATTTGTATAAGATACTCCACTGTAGTTAGGTATTTCATATATGGAATACTCCACTGTCCAAGATATCTTTATATAAAGTGGATACTCCACTGTATCCACTGACAGTTGGTATCCCATCGGCCAAAGTTGGCCAACTTTTCAGAAATTAGTTATTTTTATCAATTTTGTGTAAAAATAGGTTAAATTTGTCCAACACCCACTTGGAATTGGGGCTTTACTTTTCCCGCACTCCCTTTTATTTAGTATGGTGGCTAAATAAAATATAGTAAAATTTTACTTTATGCCGTAAGCCGAAATTACCGGTATAACCTTGACTCTCTTTGTGTTCAACTGAAAACTTCGTGCATTTAATACATCATTTATTAATTTTGCATTATTTACAATTTCAAGTATGCTAATAAACGAATAAAAATTATTTGGAGTATATAAGGCTTCTTTCATTATCATTTAAAAATTGTAATTAAGTAAAAACAAGTAGCCTATTTTAAATTTTTTAGCTATGGCTTATATATACAAGTTTTGATAAATCAAATTTATTTTATAAACAAAAATATTAACATTAATGTCAAGCTTAATAATCTTATTTTAATATTGAAATTAGACTCAACATTTTTTGACACCACAGCTTACACGATACGAAACAATACAAAAATTTAGTGTTTTGTTGTTTTAGTACACGACATGAAAGTACACGGTCGAGATTTATTGTCAATTTTGTGTTTTCCTTCGAATACACGACACGACACGACACGACACGAAGTATAAAACTATAAACAAAATTCCTAATTAAATATTAATAATTATAATGAATAAAATGTATATTTATAATAAATATATGCATATTTTTTTGAAAATAATGATTACTTTTATAATAGTGTATATAAATATGGTCTAAATTTAAATGTTTCATATATTTTTTAAAACTTTTACCAAAAAATCTTATATTTTTAATTAATTAATTAACTAATTAAAATTTATATTATTTTCTAATTTTATACAACTTATACAAGATGAAACAAATAGAAATTAAAATAAACAAATTCTAAACATATCAATTTTATATTTAACATTTAAATATACGAAACACAAATATATGCTACACGGAAACAAACTGCACAGATAATTAATTAAGGTCTAATTGAAAGTACATGGCCTATATATTAGCGTTACTGCGCACTAGGGAAAAACATGCCCCCACAGTATTGATGGTAGCCACTCAAATGTCATTTAATAGGTTAGCACTACATTCAATAAGCATGCTGGTTTCATTACTACATAAACTAAAAATTTATTACACTTAACATCACCCTTATTTTATCATCTTCGTCTTTTTTTTATTTATGAAAACTAGTTCAAAAATAATATTCGATTTTTTTGTATTTTTTATCTGATTTTAATCATTCTGAAATTATTAATAATAAATCAAGGAGTTTAAAAAACCGCTCTCTCGTTAAACATGTTTCCTCAATGAAGCCGCTCTCTCATTATTCAATAATTTAATATCATAAGATTATATTATTTATTAGTTAATAATTAATTTAATACATTTTTTATTTCATAATTTAAAAAATTACAAAATACGAGATGCGACACCTCACCGGCTTCATGGCCTTCGTCTTTTCCTTTACATCAATATACTTAAAAATATTGAGAAAACATATTTTTAGAAATACTTGTCTTTGTAATACTTTATTTTTATATGCTAAAATTTAAAAGAAAAATTTGAGTAAAATATAATATAATAAGTTGATTTTAGGAGAACGTGGAGAAATAGTATTGATAAAAAAAATTAGATGTACATATATAGGGTTGCAATCCATGAAGGGCTCGCTTAGACAGAGATCGGTAGAGAACCATTATTTAAAAAAATATAAATATATAATTTATTTCATTTTTCATCATATATAGTTATAAATTTTAATTACCAAATTTAAAAAGAAGTTGCACAATTTTTTAATCTAATTATTGAAATTTGATGAAATAATTTAAAGTGGTTCTGTAGTAGAATCACAGTAAACTCACACTTATCCAAAATTATTCCATAATATAATCAAATTTAAAATCAATTAATTTTTTCAAATTTCAGTTGTTAAACATTTTATTATATTTAAATATAATTATTATTTTACATTAACAACAAATTTGATGAAATTTTATAATAGAATTAAGGGTTCTCTACGATTCTCTATATAAAAGTGTTCTCTCTTGAAGAAAGACCTATATACCTATATATAGGTCATTCTTCTATAGAGGGCTGACTTATATGGAGGTTTAGAGAAAACCTCTTCCTTTAATGTAGACTTTTTGATTAAAAATTGATTAACGGTCCAGAA
Organism: Apium graveolens; assembly: GCF_009905375.1. Classification (NCBI taxonomy): domain Eukaryota; kingdom Viridiplantae; phylum Streptophyta; class Magnoliopsida; order Apiales; family Apiaceae; genus Apium; species Apium graveolens. Next base: position 242,839,321 of record NC_133649.1, on the reverse strand, counting down.
TATTTGATATTAAATATTAAAATTTATGAACTTTGATAATTGTATCTATAAATTGATAGTTACATACACGAAATACACGCTTAACGTTGATACTCTTCGGCGAGCTCTCTCAGGCAATTCCTATCACTTCTTTGTGTTTTCAATCATCTCTTTTTTGTTTTATATTATCTCTCTCATTGTATATGTAAGAACCCTGATTTCTGTAATATTTTAAAACTGCAGTGAATAGTAACTGGAACTAATTATGTAGTACGTATGGAGTTTATCACAAATATGAATAGTGGAATTTTGGAAATCCGAGATCATATTCTTGTTTATCGAGGAAAATAAGTGAATGTAAAAGCCGTCGGAATTCGAAGATTTACGATTTTACTACGTGTTTTCGTATCCGTAAGGAATGGCGTAGAACCGAGAATACTACGTGAAATAAATATTATATCAATGTGTTTCTATGATCAATAGAAAGGAATAGAATTGGTTAAAGGATTATAAGCAATAAAAAGAATTCACTACGAAAAGAAATGTTATACGATTAAACTATCGGAATGGAACAACAATCGCGTGTACGATAAATAATCGAATGAGAAATTAATTCCATGCAAGTTGGCCATGCAAAACCAAGCTAACTAGTAGTTAGGAGATGTAACTAGGGAATTAGAAGCTAACTAGAATAGTAAGTGAATAGTTAGTGAATAGTAATTGGGAGACAAGAAGGTACAAGGCCATACCTCCCCATTTCTACTCATCTAAATTGTCAACCAAGCCATTTCTTTTGCTGATTATTATGCCCATATAAACACTCTATCAAACCCATCTTATACACTCCACCACTTCAACAAAAAAATCAAGCCAAACCCCCCCCCCATCTCTCTCGTTACTCTCGGCTGCTTCATGCAGAAAAGAGGAAGAGTCCTCTTCTTCACTTCACTTCTCCATCATTCATTCCCTCTATTAAAAATTCTATAAAAATTCCCAAAGCTTCCTTACATCCTAGTAAAGGCATGTCTATGATTTCATGGCCAAATTCTTAATGGTTTGTGAGAAACAAATTCTTCAAGTTCAAAAACTTTATGGACTGTTTTGACTAACTTGGTTTCTTGGTTTTGTTTCTTAAGGATCTAGCCCTTCTAAGTGTTTTTCAAGCAAACCAAGCCCTAATCATCTTAGTACTAACCCTCCTAGTGCTCAAGAAGGTATAACTTCGAACTCTTTAAAGTTTTAAGGGTGGGTTTAAGAGTTATTTATGATGTAGTGTCAAGATCCAAGAGTTTGTGTATGTGTAAGGTTGTTTTGCTCATATTCTTACTAAGTACTTGAGTTTTTGAGTTGTGATGCTTGTATGTGATGCTAGATAAAGTATATAAGGTGTATGTGGGTGGATCTTGAGAAGTAAGAAGGGTTGTATTGGTCATAAGTAGTGATTGTGTCAAGAACAAGTAGTAGAAATGGAATGTGGAGCTTATTGCATTTGGTCTGCCTTCTGCAGTGTATTCGGCCATGTAATTGTTTGAAATTTGTGAGTCACTGGCCATGAATGGGTAGATCTTGATTTTTAGTTTCTGTACATGTGTGGATCGTCATGAGGGGATTTACGGTTTAGAATGTTATGACCGTTTTAGTGTAGAGCGTTCATACGAAAAGCCAACTGCACATAGGCCACTTGCTTGACAATTTTGAAAGGCTAAAAATGATTTTGGAATTTTGGAAAAATCATGATAATTAAATAATGCAGCAAGGAAGACTGTCCAAAAAGAATTTTAAGAAAATATTAATTTTTCGATTTTATAAAAATGTTTTAGTGAAGTGAATCGATAATCGCGTACTAACTAAGATCGTTGGTTATTGATTTTAGATCGCCAACAAAAGCCCCGAAACCATACCACTCCTAGCACTCGAGGCAAGTTTACGAAACCCTAACACAAATTATCCATGCTATATATACTGTTGTGATATTGATGCCATGATTTACAGTTTGAAAATATATGCTTGTCTGTGAAATCAATACATTCCAATTATGCGATTGTTTACGAAAACAAACTTCGTTTTATACGAGTATGAGAGATTGAAACGTAATTTTAATATAATACAAGATAGTGAGAGTCGGAGATATTTTTAAATCGATTTAATCCCGGAACGAGCCGGACGCGGAAGATTTCGATTTCAATAAACAAAGTACTTTCGCGTAACATACATATTAAGCGAACGATTGAGATTTGATTTATAACTAAAAGAGATAATCGAATATTCACTCAAGGGATATCCTATTTGATTATTTATTTATAAGTAATACCAAAAGAGTTACTAAAATATCCGGAAAATACTTAAAGAGATATTGAAAAGTTTTTATATCCATTCACTCTATCTAAAACGTATGTAACCATTCGAAGGGTAATTATAAAATGTCAAATCTTGTCTTAAATATTTAATCAAGTTTTTTTTTCAATTCATTGAACCTTATTGAGAAACATTTTGTACTTAAGGTTTTATCAATTCATTGAACCCTTCTTAAAAATATTATGAGGCCGTAAATATTTAATATTACCGTACTTCTAAAAATCATTTAAAAATAGACATAGTTCCCAAGGATACTTTCTAAATTTTTCAAAATTCTCGGAAGAGATCAATCATCTGAAACTTATCAAAACCTTAGGGAACTTAGTCTAGAAGCATAAGGGTTTTGCTTCCTCGCTCAATGAAAAACAAGTGAACAATATATGTAAAACTCTACTACAGATAATAGTTTGAAAATGATTTTAAACTCAAAACTCCGACAACTCCCAAGGATCAATTGGATTAAAAGCGATGAATAGATTATCATATTTAAAGGTCAACTTAGAACGATCTATTCCTTCGATAAAGGATTTTATGTAAATGATATAATTGTTTTGGGACTGGAATGTGGCCTACCCGGCACGGAGAGGTATCGGGTAGTGACCAAGCGCGGAGTGGCGCAGTATACAGTTATATGGTCTCTGTGACCATTGACTTTCGGACTTGCACGGAAATGGGAAACCATCGTGTAATGTCTTGATAAGCCCAAAGGTGGCTAGGTTTTTATTCCTTCTACTAGTAGAGAAAATTTTGTATTCGGCTGATCACCGGTACGTGGTTTATTCCAGTATAGTCCCTTTCCTCCACTTTGGATAAATTGTTGTGAAACCTACAGCAGAAGGCCGATAAGGCTGAGTTTTAAATAAGGTTGTTGATGAATATATATCGCATCCATTCGAGAATCTTGGTTCAAGCATCATATTGAGATTTTGAGATGAAATGAGTACGAGTATAAACTGATTAAACTGATACATTTAAAGTTGAGTTTTTCATAAAATTGACAAGCATATAAACTTTTAGAAACCTTGGATATACAATGCTTAATGGTTGTTTTTCCCTAAATGATCATATTTAAATAATGGATATCTATATCTTGCTGAGCATTAGTGCTCACTCTTACTTTTATAAATATCATATCACAACAGATTATCAGCATGGCCCGAACCAGGACGACTGCCCGCAAGCGGGTAGGGGACGCACGTGAGTACCGTAGACTGTTCGTCCGCCAGCCACATCAGGTAGACGAATAGAGATAGTTTCCTTTTGAGTACTTGAACCAAGACTATTTGTGACCCGAGCCAGTCTCATGTAGAGCTGTTCTCGGCGTTCACTCTTTTGAGATAATTTCCTTTGGTCTATAATAACTTAAATACTTTAACGTTAATTTAGTAATGTTTCTGAACATATAACCTGTGTGTGTGTGTGAGTTTGGTTAAAAGGTCGAGTAATGATGAGAAAAGAGGATTAATTATTTATTAGACAATATTAAGTGATCGTAACAACCCTGAATTCCCGACCTTGAATTTGGGGGTGTTACAGAAATGGTATCAGAGCCCTAGGTTATAAGTCTCAGAAACATTAGGGTGAGTCATCTGAATCAATGAACTAGAACTCGCATAGAGTTCGTAGTCGGACTACGAGGGTAGCACTGACATTAAGAACCCTTAGGGGTGATTTAAGTATCCAAGGATAGTAATGCGTGTGTTAAATGACTTGTAGGTACCCGATGTGTTAGACCCTGAGGCTGTAGAGGCGTACGAGAGAGAGCATGATGAGGCCCTTTTAGCTGAGGCCGAGGTAGGTGACCCTGCCCCCACTGTGGGCTTAGAAGTATTCGAGTACCCGGAGACTGACCCTGAGGAGGACCCCACTGAGCTAGACACTGAGATAGCCCCTCCTGAGGATATTCCATACGGCAGCACGGAGGTTCCATCTCCAGAGATGATGAGGGTGGATGTGCATCAGAGGTCGATAGAGCGTTTGTTAGATCGGATCTCAGCAGTCCATGCTCGAGTCACTGAGCTCGAGAATGAGACGGGAGTAGCAGATTTGATGGATAGGATGATAGCTCTGCAGGCCAGAGTCACTGCGCAGACTGAGGAGTTAGAGGCGGAGTTGGGGGCAGCCACCCCAGTGAGGACACCTACCCCACCCCCTGTACCAGTTAGTCCCGCACGGACTGAGACCGACGACGGTATGGACCCTATTCTTGACGGTGTGGCAGCGACTCCTGCATATTCCCCACTACCACCACCCATACCAGTCATATCCCTAGCAGATCACGATTGGGTGGTAGGTCGCTATGCTACTGATTTGACAGTGGCCGAGGCCCGTATTACCGAGCTGAGGGACCAGCTTTCCATCGAGCGACACATGAGGATAGAGGCCCGAGGCAGGCGAGGATACCCCAGCGCCCGACGCTTGCGCAGGATCATTCGTCGCATAGAGCAGAGGACCCTCGGTAGGATTCACCGCTTATTCCCACAGCGTGACTTGGTGAGTAGGCGCGAGGTTATCAAGATTGTGGTCCACGCTATGAGGCGGATTTGTGATGTTGCTCGTGGCTAGTAGACACTGTTAGTAGTTGGTTGTTGTTCCTCAGCAGTGGCACTTAGTTGTTTTGTGATAGTTGTTTTGGGTTGTTATCTTTGATAGTGCCACCAGCTAAGGATTATTGTATTAAGGTAGATTGTACTTTTATTATTTAGTATGTTGTACCCAGACCTGGCGTATGGCCAAATTATGTATAATTATCGTGTTGATTAGTTACGATTTCTAGATTGTAGTTTAATCTTCTTTCATACCTGCATAATTACATACTGTCATAACAAATCAGGAAGTATGAGGATTGGCAAATGAAAACAACCTAAATAAGTTTATGTAACAGGAAAATGCCGCCAAGGAGAATAACAACAAGAACTCGCCCGGCTGCATCTGGCGGCCAGGGCAGTAATAATGAACAAGGGCGTCGAGTAAGACCCCACCATTAAGAATTAACAAAGAACGAAATGAGTATGATGATGAAGACTATGAAGACTCAGAGGCTGAAGATACTCAGGGATAGAAATGCCAGTGAACCCTATGGAGCAGTTTGTAGAATTTCTGAGGCAAAACCTGCAACAGCAACGACCACCCCAGCAGCCCCAGCAGGCCATGGCTAATGTATTTAAATCTTTTAAGTCGGTCAAGCCCCCAGAGTTTCACGGTGTTGCTGACCCATTTCAGGCCAAGGCTTGGCTGAAAGAGGTAGAAAAGACCTTTGAGCGAATTGGCACTGAGGAAGCCCACAAGACTAATGTCGCCACTTATCTCTTAAAGGGTGAGGCTAACTATTGGTGAGAAGCCAAGAAAAATATGGAGCCCCAAGGGATTGTCACTTGGGAAAGATTCACTGAGTTGTTTTTAAAGAAGTATGTCCCCAAGTTTATGGAGATTCAGATGCAGCGAAAGTTCCTAGAGTTGAAACAAGAAAACATGAGCGTAGCGGAATATGAAGCTAAGTTCACAGAATTATCGAGGTTTGTGCCACAACTGGTGGGCATCGAAGAGCAAAAGGCTGAGAGATTTCAACAGGGATTATAAAGCGCTTTGATTTTATACTAATCGGATTATTAAGTGTTTTTAAAGATTAAGCGGTCTTATAAACGGATTAAGCGATCATTAAGCGCATTAAACGGCCATTAAGAGGTCAAACCGATTTTGACTTATCAAAATTTTAATTCTAAATATTAATATTTATTTTAGTAAAACAATGATCTTGATTAAAAAATTAAAAATATATATTATTTTAAGAAAAATCTTTGTTTGTATTATAGATATTTTATTTATTTTCATTATTTTAGTATTACACATGTTATTATTATAATTCAAATTTTAAATAAATATTATTATCCGCTGATAGGCCCGCTTAAAATTCCGCCAATGTGCTATTTGATTCTGGAGCTACTAAGTCTTTCGTATCTAAGGAATTTGCTGAAAAATTGAACTTAAAAGTGGAACCTTTAAAAGAATCTTTGCAAGTGGAAATAGCTAATCAAGAGATTATCCATGTAAATCAAGTTTATGCTAACTGCAACCTAGAATTAGGTGGAGTAAGATACCCAGTAGATTTAATTCCCTTTCGACTAGGGGAGTTTGATGTGATATTAGGAATGGATTGGCTATCTAGAAACCATGCCCAGATTGATTGTGAGGGGAAGAAAGTAAAATTGAAAACACCTAGTGGTAAGAGTATAATAATTAAGGGGCAACGACAAACCAAGAAATTTCTAACTATGGTGCAGACCAAGAGACTTTTAAGGCAAGGATGTGAGGCCTACTTGGCTCACGTGGTGGATACCAAACGAGAAACCCCTGAGATCCACACCATACCTGTAGTTAATGAGTTTGAGGATATATTACCCAAGGATCTTCCCGGACTAACCCCGGATCGGGAGATAGAATTTGCCATTGATTTAGCTCCCGGTACGGCATCAGTATCAAAGGCCCCGTATCGTTTGGCCCCCGTCGAAATGAAAGAGTTGGCTGATCAACTGCAAGATCTATTGGATAAAGGAATGATTAGACCGAGCGTATCCCCGTGGGGTGCACCCGTACTGTAATATCCGGGATATATCGTGTAATTATTTTTGCTATTAAATAATTATTATGTGTGTTCAGTATCTATTCTGTGAGTTAATTGTTAAGCGTTATCTGTACTTGGATATTCAAAAGTAATATTAATTGAGTATTTTAATTTTTATATGTCCAAAATAAAATATAGATGATTGTCATATCTTCCTAATTATTTTTATGTTGATTTATGGATTTATAAGGATCATATGAAATTTATAAAATCTTTTTCCGAGTATTTAAAATCTCTTTTATAAAAATAGGAACCAACCGACGTCACCCGTTGTTACGTTTTTGGAACCCGAAACTCTTCCGAGAACTCCTTCCTAACCTAATTGTAATATTCCGAGCATATTCCATGTTTTGACTTTTTCGATCCGGCGTACGGTTTGTTCTGCGCGGGTCCCAGCGCAACATTTTCGATACAATATTAATTTAGGTAAATCAGTAAAACCCGTATTTTCGATAAACGGGAGCTTTTTATTAAACTATCCCTATTATCACTTCGTAGTACGTGTAACTAGGCGCTGAGACCAAGACCGCAATACAAATTGTACTAATTTGGATAATTATCCCGAAAACCGATACCGTTTGGATCAGTTTTTACAAATAAACGTACCATTTTATATCTGGAATGATCCAACGGGATACTAATTTTCCGTAAATATAAATAGCCTTTTTCCGTAATTTATTTCGTATCAAAATCATTTGCAGACAGATAAATATATAATTTTACAGAGAAAAATCCTATATTCATAAATTGTTTCAAGAATCAAACCAACTTTTGAAGGTGTTATTGATCTTTGTTTGAAAAGCTCAAGTACTGGATTTGAAGGTCTTGAGAAGCTCTATCAGAATCTGTAATTCATACACCTGCAGAATCAAAGGTTCAATTTCTAAAAATTTAATTATTTTCGAATTATTTTTATGAAAAATATGAATTTTTGTTCGGATGATTGTTTGTATGATTTGATGATTGCATGTTGTAGAGCTTGTTTTCCTGATGATTTTGGTATATTATACGTCTGATTTGGAGTTCAATAACATGTTCAAATTTGAGTTTGATTTTCGAATTTCAAAATTAGGGTTTATAACCCGTATGAATATTCTTAATTGAAATTTGGGGGTTTCTTATTCTGGAATAGATTGATGTTGTGTTATAGTGGATTGTATTCTCTGTGAAATTTGCAATCTAGTCGTATAAGTTTCATGAATCACCGAGGTCTGTAGAGAAGGGAGTTGTATTTTGAATATTTTCGAAGTTCGCCGGAAACTGGCAAACTTCACGGCCAAATTCCGGCCAACTCAGGGATGATTAGAACGATTTGTTGGCGGTTGTGTTCCTGGTAAAGTATAGATGTGATCTGGAGGTGTTGGTGGGGTGAGGACGCCGGGAACGTGTTCTCCGGCAACCCCTGTGTTTTCCGGCGACGGGGTGTAAAATTTGCAGTTTGGTCCCTGGACTTTTGGGGACGATACAGTTAGGTCCCTGAAGTTTCCAGACTTTGCAAATTTAGGATTCCTGTTTTAAAAATATTTAAAAAACATATTTCCTATTTATTTTTATTATAAAAATTCATTTTTAATTTCTGAAAATTCTAAAAATTATTATTTTAATTCCGAAAATATTTTAATTCAAAAATAAATCTAAATTAATTAGTTAATTAATTTCAGTTAATTTTAATTGATTAATTGGTCAATTAATTCGAAAATTAATTGATTAATTGATTTAATTAATTATTAATTGATTTTAATTAATTATTTAATTAGATTTAATTATTTAAAAAACGATTTAAAAATTCCGAAAAATAGTTTCGAGCTTTAAAATAATATTCTAAATTATTTTCAAGGCTCGATAATTATTCTAAAATTGTTGCGGAGCTAGAATTGGCCAACCGAACCCTGTTTATTAACCCGAAATTGATCCAACGACCCGTTTTAATTACGAAAAATGTTTTAAAAATTATTTTAAATACCAGAAAGCCTATTTATGACCCGAGACTTCTTTATAAATGATATATCATTGATTACGTGATGTATTATGTGCTATATGTGACTTGTTAATTGACTATCGGTCTATATATTCGGTGTTTACTTGATTATTGCATAACTTTCAATCCGTTAATCGGATTTGGGTAAAACAAAGGGTAGATAGAAATATGTGTTGAATAGAATTCTATTAGTCAATTATTGATAGATGCTTATGATATGTGAGTAGAAGAGGCAAGACGTAGGAAAGGGAAACAGATAGTTGAGGAGTAAGACGATTGTGATTGGAAGCAAGTGCGGTGTAGTAAGCTAATACCAGGCAAGTGTTCTGAACTTTCTCAAGATATTGTAGTACTTGATAGTCTGGTTGATATTGCAAGTGCTTTGAAGCACTGAAACCCAAACCCTGATTTCAGTTATTGTTCTTGAGCCATGAACCTTATTCTTTCTAGACCCTTGATTATTGTATACCCAGACACGAACCTCAAGTATACGATACTACTATACAAATACATGCAAACAGAATCCCAAACACTGAACTAAATTACTTGTATACTCAACCATTGCATCCTATGCTTTGAAAGCCCAAATCTTTGAAACCCTGAAATGTTGATTCCTTTGTTATCCAATTCTTTCATTACCCAGTATCCAAGCTTTTAAATTGCCTTATTGATCCTCACAAGGATTAAAACCCTTTCATTGTTAAACACTTATTGTTGTTATTGATTCTGGTTATTGTTTATTATTGTATATTCTGTTGTTATGTTAGAATTGGATTGTTTTTATAAAATTGTGGACCAGATTCGTGGTCAGACCGTACAATGGTCAAGTTAGGCCAATGTGTGCCTTGGATCCAGTAGTTAGAGCAATGCTGTGTGCCTTGCTCGGGGTTAGTGCGTGACTGATCAGCAGCCTAACCTTGGTTTTTAAATTAAAAGTATAATATCCAATTCTAAATCATAATCCATTGTTCACTTGATATCATAATCATGTTCACCTGATGATCATTATTCTCAGTTTTGTCATTGTGACTTGCTGAGCTAGTTAGCTCATTTGTGCGATGTTGTTTATATTCTTTCCAGTTAAAAAGGAACCAGTTGGTAAAGAGGATCCCCAGTCCAGCGCGAGAGCTAGGGGTTCAGGTTGAGGAAGCTGAGCTAGTAGGCTTCTTTTGGAATAATTTAAGTCTGTAAAAGGTTGTAATAATGTTTAATACTCAGTTTGAGTTTGGAATAGTTGGGATTTGAACGGTTTGAAATATATTAGTGTGCTTGGCTTGTGTGCATACTTTAACCTGTTGCGATCTGTGGTAGTTAGTAAATAGGGTCATTGCATATTATTATTATCTTTAATATTGTTATAAGCAGGTTTTAAATAAGGTGTGTGTAGACCCCAAACTTCTGATCCGGGTTTGGAGGGCGTCACAGGTTTGGTATCAGAGCTACAAGTTATAAGTCACTGACACAAGCCTAGGTTGACGGGAATGGGTAGAGGATTAGGATTAGAAGTAAGGAATAGAAAGATAGAACGTCGAGAGGTTGAGTACTTCGGTATATCAGGTATTAGTGTAATTCGCGTTATGGTACGAGATTCTTATATTGCGATATAATTTCAGATAGCAGCGATGGTCGACTCTTTTATTCCCGTATCAGCTGATCACTCAGAGCCTTCAGTTGGAGTGCCGTCTTCGGATCCACGTCCTGTTGTTCCACCAGTGTTGGCTATATTACATCCACCTGTGTTACAGCCCGTACCACTGCAGGCTATTCCACCCCCAGGCATGAGGCCACCTATTAGAGGACCCCCTCCTGCTGATTCAGGCTTTACTAGTTATTCAGTCACAGGAGTACCTTTCCAGTTCTCTTCCTATCCTGTCCCATATCATCAGTTTGAGGCTTACCATATGGAGCAGCGATTCCTTCAGGGTCAGATCCAGGAATTACTACATATTATACGTACCAGAGAGATTGGGAGTGGTGAGAGGCGACTCAGAGAGAGGCTACAGGCATTTCGTAGGACAGCTGCAGTGAGGATTGCTGAGGCTACACATGAGGACATCACCCCTGATTTCCTAGTGGAGTGGGCTAAGTGGGTTCTAGAGGAGCTTGAGGAGATTGGAGGTCCAGACTTGCCATGAGCCAGAGATCCAGAGATGGAGATGCTGAGTAGTGTTGTATGGTTGTATAGTATGTACAGTAGTGTGTAGTGTGTATCAGTAGACTTTTGAGTTGTATTTATAGACTAGCGATGCTGATGAGTGAGTAGGTTGTTGTACCCTTTTTGCTTTTACTTCCGAAGCGTCTTTACACTTGTACTACCTAAAACTTTTGATCTATATATATATCAGTACCTTTTTCCTTTCCAGCACTGTCATTTACTCTATTGCACCTGTTTTACCTTACCTTATTTATTGCACCAGTTATACCCTGTGATACCATGTACCCTGTTTTCCATAACTATTTATATTCTGTAAAGAAGCATGCAATTTACTTAGTTACAACTGTTTTCAAAAAGAGATATTCCTGTTTTACAAAACTTTTCCTTTATGCAAAGATTTGATTCAAAAGCTAAATAAATTGATTGATTCTTTACAGAAAATGCCTCCCAGAATAAATACCCGCACCAACACCCAAAATGAAGAAACCAACAATAACAACCAAGATGATACAAACCCGAATGTGAACCCAGGACCCATGGACCCAGCAATAGCCCAGATTCTTCAAATTTTGGCCCAACAAACAGTTCACCTGGCACAACAATAACAAAGACAAACTAATCCCCAGGTAACTTTCAAAACTTTTCAGGCAGTAAACCCACCAGAATTCAAGGGTTCCTTTGAGCCAATTGAAGCAAATGTGTGGTTAAAGGAAATAGAGAAGGCTTTTGCCTTTGTAAAAGTGAAAGAGGAGCAGAAGGTTGAGTTTGCAAGTTACTATTTGATGAATGAGGCCACCTACTGGTGGGAGATGGTGAAGACATTGGAAGGTATAGATGTTATTACTTGGGAGATGTTTAAGGAATTATTTCTAGAAAAGTATTTTCCTCAGTTTGTTCAAGATCAGATGGAGCTGAAGTTTTTAGAGTTAAAGCAAGGAACTATGTCGGTGGCAGATTATGAGAGTAAATTTGAAGAATTGTCAAGGTATGTGCCGTCGTATGTTGATACTGATAGAAAGAAAGCTAAGAGATTCCAGCAAGGCTTGAAGCCATGGATCAGAGGGAAGGTAGCTATTTTTGAGTTGGAGACCTATGCAGGGGTTGTATAGAAGGCTATGATCACAGAGACAGAGAGTGAGATGTTCCAAAAAGAAAAGGAAAGCAAGAAAAGGAAAATTGAGGGAAGTGAGGGTCAGTCACAACCAGGGAAGTTTCCAAACTTTAAGAAGGGCAAGTTCCAGCCAGGGAGAAATTTTAATTTCAGGAGACAAAATGCAGGAGACGGAGGCCAGGGCAACTGTCCAGCTAATGTGAATCAGCCGAATCAGTTGAGATTAACTTTTCCAGATTGTCAAGTTTGTGGAAAGAAGCATGGAGGAGTTTGTAACAAGTTGAATGTGGTATGTTTCAAATGCTACCATAAAGGGCACTATTCGAGGGAGTGCTGAAATCAGCCAGCTAGAGAGCCAGCAAATAAGGATCAGCCTATCCGAAATTCAGCGATAAAGGTTCCCGCCATTGGATTTACGTGCTTCAAATATGGAAAGCCAGGACATATGGCCAGGGATTGCAAGACAACAACCCCAGTCAGTAATGCCTTGAGGATCATGGGATCTACCCTAACAGTAAATGAGACTCCAAGGGCTAGAATCTTCGACATGTCAGTGAGGGATGCTATCCAGGATGCGGATGTCATGGCAGGTATGCTTAATGTGAATTCTTTATGTGCCAAAGTGTTAATAGATTCGGGAGCAACTCGATCGTTTGTTTCACAAGATTTTGTTAGTAAGTTAAATTGTCCAGTTGGGTATTTAAATGAAATAATGACTGTGGAGTTAGCAAATCAAGAACGTGTAACTGTGAATCAAGTTTGTGGAAATTGTGAGGTTGAGATTTCTGGTAGTAAGTTTTGTGTAGATTTGATACCATTTAAGTTAGGAGAATTTGACGTTATATTAGGGATGGATTGGTTATCTAAGCACGATGCCCAGATAGATTGTCGAAATAAGAAGGTAATAGTGAAGACGCCTGACGAAAAGATAGTAACGTTCAAGGGACAGAAGCAAGTAAAGAAGTTCTTAACAATAATTCAAGCTAAGAAGTTATTACGGCAAGGATGCGAGCATTTTATAGCCTACGTGATTGACAAGAGTCAGGAGCCAGCAAAACTTGAAGATATTCCAGTAGTGAATGAATTTCCAGATGTATTTCCCGACGAGTTACCAGGACTTCCTCCCGATAGAGAAATTGAATTTGCGATCGACTTAACACCTGGAACAGAACCAGTATCCAAGGCCCCGTACAGAATGGCGCCTGTTGAGATGAAAGAGCTAGCGAAGCAGTTACAGGAGTTGTTAGAGAAAGGAGTAATCAGACCCAGTGTATCCCCGTGGGGAGCACCGGTATTATTTGTCAAGAAGAAAGATGGAAGCATGAAACTATGTATCGACTATAGGGAGCTCAACAAGCTTATAATCAAGAATAAGTATCCATTACCTAGAATTGATGATTTGTTTGACCAATTGAAGGGAGCCAAGTATTTCTCCAAAATCGATTTAAGATCGGGATATCATCAACTGAAGATCAAGCCAGAAGATATACCAAAGACAGCTTTTCGAACAAGGCATGGACATTATGAATTTCTAGTAATGTCTTTTGGATTGACCAACGCCCCGGCAGCATTTATGGACCTGATGAATAGAATTTTCAAGAAATATTTGGAGAAGTTTGTTATTGTATTTATAGACGATATTTTGATCTATTCAAAGACAGAAGAGGATCATGCGGAACATGTGAGAACGGCTTTGGAGATTTTAAGGAAAAAGAAGTTATATGCTAAATTCTCGAAGTGTGAGTTTTGGCTACAGGAAGTTCAATTCTTAGGACACATAGTCAGTAACGAAGGGATCAAAGTGGACCCGGCAAAGATCGAAGCAATTACAAATTGGGAGAGACCGAGAACACCTACTGAGGTAAGAAGTTTCTTGGGATTGGCAGGATATTATCGATGATTCGTTAAGAATTTCTCAAGGATTGCAACACCATTGACAAAGCTTACACGAAAGAATGAAAAGTTTATATGGAATGACAAGTGTGAAGAAAGTTTTCAAGAGTTGAAGCGGAGATTAATCACGACACCTGTTTTGTCACTTTCAGACGATCAAGGGAATTTCGTAATTTATAGCGATGCTTCTCACAAGGGACTAGGATGTGTTTTAATGCAGCACAAAAAGGTGATTGCGTATGCGTCAAGGCAATTGAAACCACACGAACAAAAGTATCCTACTCATGACTTGGAGCTAGCAGCTATAGTTTTCGCTTTGAAGATTTGGAGACATTATCTGTATGGAGAGAAATGTGAGATTTATACGGATCACAAAAGCTTAAAGTACATATTTACCCAGAAGGAACTTAATATGAGGCAAAGGAGATGGTTAGAATTGATCAAGGATTATGATTGCTCGATTAATTATCATCCCGGTAAGGCGAACGTTGTAGCAGACGCGTTAAGTCGAAAGGAAAGGTTAAATGTATTATTCGTACCTGAAGAGATATATAAAGAATTTCAGAAATTGGAATTGGAGATTAGAATTTGCAAGCCTGAGGAAGCAAAAGTGTACAGTATGATTTTCCAACCGGAGTTATTGGAGAAAATAAAGAAATGCCAGAAAGAGGTAATGGATCAAGGTATAAATCGTTTGGTAGGTGAGGAATTATGCACGCAACAAGATGACCAAGGTATTATGAGGTTTTCATCTAGAATTTGGATTTTACCGGTGATGGAGTTAAAGAATGAAATTCTACAGGAGGCACATAATTCAAGGTATTCCATCCATCCAGGGAGTACCAAGATGTATAGAGATTTAAAGAAGAATTATTGGTGGCCAGACATGAAGAGGAAAATTGCGGAATGCGTTAGCAAATGTTATACCTGTCAGAGGGTTAAAGCAGAACATCAGAGGCCAAGCGGATTGCTACAGCCATTGGAGGTTCCAGAATGGAAGTGGGAACATATTGCCATGGATTTTATAGTTGGATTACCAAGGACAAGGGTTAATCATGATGCCATTTGGGTTATAGTGGATAGACTTACCAAGTCAGCTCATTTTCTGCCTATAAATGAAAGATTTTCGTTCGACAAGTTGGTCCATATGTACCTAAAGGAAATTGTAGTTCGTCATGGAGTTCCAGTGTCTATCATATCTGATCAAGATCCAAGGTTTAATTCAAGATTTTGGAAGAGTTTTCAAAAATTTTGGGAACAAGACTAAATATGAGTACGACCTATCACCCCCAGTCGGATGGCCAAAGTGAAAGAACGATCCAGACAATCGAGGACATGTTACGTGTTTGTGCTATTGATTTCAAAGGAAGTTGGGACGAACATTTACCTCTGGTAGAGTTTGCTTACAACAACAGTTATCATGCCAGTATTGGGATGCCACCCTATGAAGCCCTTTATGGACGTAAATGTAGATCTCCAGTATATTGGGACGAAGTAGGAGAACGCAAGATACTTGGAACTGAACTGGTACAGCAGACAAAGGAAATTGTTGAAATTATTCAGAAGAGATTGATAGCCGCACAAGATCGTCAGAGGAAATATGCAGACCAGTCAAGGAAAGACATGGAATTTGAAGAAGGAAGCTTGATATTACTGAAAGTATCACCATGAAAAGGACTAACGAGGTTTGGGAAGAAAGGGAAGCTAAGCCCAAGATATGTCGGACCTTTTGAGATCCTAAAGCGCGTTGGCAAAGTAGCTTACGAATTGGCGTTACCTCCGCACATGGAGCACATTCACAATGTTTTTCACGTATCTATGCTCAAGAAATATAATCCAGACTCCAGGCATGTAATAGAATATGAGCCAATAGAGCTTCAGGCAGATTTATCATATGTAGAGAGTCCGATAGAGATTCTAGAGGAAAGAGAGAAAGTATTGAGAAATAAAGTGGTAAAGTTAGTAAGAGTATTGTGGAGAAACTCAAAGGTTGAAGAGTCAACCTGGGAGTTAGAAAGTGATATGAGAGAAAAGTACCCTCATTTGTTTTCTTAGGAGATTCTGAGGACAGAATCCTTTTAAGGGGGGAAGGATGTAATATCCGGGATATATCGTGTAATTATTTTTACTATTAAATAATTATTATGTGTGTTCAGTATCTATTCTGTGAGTTAATTGTTAAGCGTTATCTGTACTTGGATATTCAGAAGTAATATTAATTGAGTATTTTAATTTTTATATGTCCAAAATAAAATATAGATGATTGTCATATCTTCCTAATTATTTTTATGTTGATTTATGGATTTATAAGGATCATATGAAATTTATAAAATCTTTTTCCGAGTATTTAAAATCTATTTTATAAAAACGGGAACCAACCGACGTCACCCGTTGTTACGTTTTTGAAACCCGAAACTCTTCCGAGAACTCCTTCCTAACCTAATTATAATATTCCGAGCATATTCCATGTTTCGACTTTTTCGATCCGGCGTACGGTTTGTTCTGCGCGGGTCCCGACGCAACATTTTCGATACAATATTCGTTTTGGTAAATCAATAAAACCCGTATTTTAGATAAACGGGAGCTTTTTATTAAACTATCCCAATTATCACTTCGTAGTACGTGTAACTAGGCGCTGAGACCAAGACCGCATAACAAATTGTACTGATTTGAATAATTATCCCGAATACCGATACCGTTTGGATCAGTTTTACAAATAAACGTACCGTTTTATATCCGGAATGATCCAACGGGATACTAATTTTCCGTAAATATAAATAGCCTTTTTCCGTATTTTATTTCGTATCAAAATCATTTGCAGACAGATAAATATATAATTTTACATAGAAAAATCCTATATTCATAAACTGTTTCAAGAATCAAACCAACTTTTGAAGGTGTTATTGATCTTTGTTTGAAAAGCTCGAGTACTGGATTTGAAGGTCTTGAGAAGCTCTATCAGAATCTGTAATCCATACACCTGCAGAATCAAAGGTTTAATTTCTAAAAATTTAATTATTTTCGAATTATTTTTATGAAAAATATGAATTTTTGTTCGGATGATTGTTTGTATGATTTGATGATTGCATGTTGTAGAGCTTGTTTTCCTGATGATTTTGGTATATTATACGTCTGATTTGGAGTTCAATAACATGTTCAAATTTGAGTTTGATTTTCGAATTTCAAAATTAGGGTTTATAACCCGTATGAATGTTCTTAATTGAAATTTGGGGGTTTCTTATTCTGGAATAGATTGATGTTGTGGTATAGTGGATTGTATTCTCTGTGAAATTTGCAATCTAGTCGTATAAGTTTCATGAATCACCGAGGTCTGTAGAGAAGGGAGTTGTATTTTGAATATTTCCGAAGTTCGCCGGAAACTGGCAAACTTCACGGCCAAATTCCGGCCAACTCAGGGATGATTAGAATGATTTGTTGGCTTGGTTGTGTTCCTGGTAAAGTATAGATGTGATCTAGAGGTGTTGGTGGGGTGAGGACGCCGGGAACGTGTTCTCCGGCCACCCCTGTGTTTTCCGGCGACGGGGTGTAAAATTTGCAGTTTGGTCCCTGGACTTTTGGGGACGATACAGTTAGGTCCCTGAAGTTTCCAGACTTTGCAAATTTAGGATTCCTGTTTTAAAAATGTTTAAAAAACATATTTCCTATTTATTTTTATTATAAAAAATCATTTTTAATTTCTGAAAATTCTAAAAATTATTATTTTAATTCCGAAAATTATTTTTAATTCAAAAATAAATCTAAATTAATTAGTTAATTAATTTCAGTTAATTTTAATTGATTAATTGGTCAATTAATTCGAAAATTAATTGATTAATTGATTTAATTAATTATTAATTGATTTTAATTAATTATTTAATTAGATTTAATTATTTAAAAAATGATTTAAAAATTCCGAAAAATAGTTTCGAGCTTTAAAACAGTATTCTAAATTATTTTCAAGGCTCGATAATTATTCTAAAATTGTTGCGGGGCCAGAATTGGCCAACCGAACCCTGTTTATTAACCCGAAATTGATCCAACGACCCGTTTTAATTACGAAAAATGTTTTAAAAATCATTTTAAATACCAGAAAGCCTATTTATGACCCAAGACTTCTTTATAAATGATATATCATTGATTACGTGATGTATTATGTGCTATATGTGACTTGTTAATTGACTATCGGTCTATATATTCGGTGTTTACTTGATTATTGCATAACTTTCAATCCGTTAATCAGATTTGGGTAAAACGAAGGGTAGATAGAAGTATGTGTTGAATAGAATTCTATGAGTCAATTATTGATATATGCTTATGATATGTGAGCAGAAGAGGCAAGACGTAGGAAAGGGAAACAGATAGTTGAGGAGTAAGACGGTTGTGATTGGAAGCAAGTGCAGTGTAGTAAGCTAATACCAGGCAAGTGTTCTGAACTTTCTCGAGATATTGTAGTACTTGATAGTCTGGTTGATATTGCAAGTGCTTTGAAGCACTGAAACCCAAACCCTGATTTCAGTTATTGTTTATGAGCCATGAACCTTATTCTTTCTAAACCATTGATTGTTGTATACCCAGACACGAACCTCAAGTATACGATACTACTCTACAAATACATGCAAACAGAATCCCAAACACTGAACTAAATTACTTGTATACTCAACCATTGCATCCTATGCTTTGAAAGCCCAAATCTTTGAAACCCTGAAATGTTGATTCCTTTGTTATCCAATTCTTTCATTACCCAGCATCCAAACTTTTAAATTACCTTATTGATCCTCACAAGGATTAAAACTCTTTCATTGTTAAACACTTATTGTTGTTATTGATTCTGGTTATTGTTTATTATTGTATATTCTGTTGTTATGTTAGAATTGGATTATTTTTATAAAATTATGGACAAGATTCATGGTCAGACCATACAATGGTCAAGTTAGGCCAATGTGTGCCTTGGATCCAGTAGTTAGAGCAATGCTGTGTGCCTTGCTCGGGGTTAGTGCGTGACTGATCAGCAGCCTAACCTTGGTTTTTAAATTAAAAGTATAATATCCAATTCTAAATCATAATCCATTGTTCACTTGATATCATAATCATGTTCACCTGATGATCATTATTCTCAGTTTTGTCATTGTGACTTGCTGAGCTAGTTAGCTCATTTGTGCGATGTTGTTTATATTCTTTCCAGTTAAAAAGGAACCAGTTGGTAAAGAGGATCCCCAGTCCAGCACGAGAGCTAGGGGTTCAGGTTGAGGAAGCTGAGCTAGTAGGCTTCTTTTGGAATAATTTAAGTCTGTAAAAGGTTGTAATAATGTTTAATACTCAGTTTGAGTTTGGAATAGTTGGGATTTTAACGGTTTGTAATATATTAGTGTGCTTGGCTTGTGTGCATACTTTAACCTGTTGTGATCCGTGGTAGTTAGTAAATAGGGTCATTGCATATTATTATTATCTTTAATATTGTTATAAGCAGGTTTTAAACAAGGTGTGTATGGACCCCAAACTTCTGACCCGGGTTTGGAGGGCGCCACACGTACTATTTGTGAAGAAGAAGGACGGCAACATGAGACTGTGCATCGATTATCGAGAGCTGAACAAGCTGACCATTAAGAACAAGTACCCATTGCCAAGAATATATGACCTCTTTGACCAGCTAAAGGATGCAACGTGTTTTTTCAAGATCGACCTTAGGACAGGTTATCAACAACTTAAGATCAAACCGGAAGATATACCTAAGACTGCATTTCGCACTAGGTACGGACATTATGAGTTCCTAGTTATGTCATTTGGTTTGACTAACGCGCCCGCGACTTTCATGGATCTGATGAACAGAGTCTTTAAGAAGTATCTGGACGAATGCGTGATAGTCTTCATCGATGATATTCTAATTTACTCTAGATCAGGAGGAGGAACATGAAGAATACCTCAGGATAGTATTGGAAATCTTGCGAAAAGAAAAATTGTATACCAAATTCTCAAAGTGTGAATTTTGGTTGAAAGAAGTTCAGTTTTTGGGTCATGTGATTAGTAAGGAAGGAATTCTCGTAGACCCTGCAAAGATAGAAGTTGTCGCTAATTGGGAACAACCAACCACGCCCATCGAGGTAAGAAGCTTTATTGGACTAGCCAGGGTATTATTGAAGGTTTATCAAGGATTTCGCCAAGATAGCAGGCCCGTTGACTAGACTTACTCGGAAAATAGAAAAGTTTGCTTGGACAGAGAAATGTGAGGAGAGTTTCCAAGAATTAAAGAAAAGGTTAGTATCGGCCCTAGTGCTGGCCCTACCAGACGATAAAGGAAACTTTGTGATTTATAGTGATGCGTCCCAGAAGGGTTTGGGATGTGTGCCGATGTAGCACGGTAAGGTGATTGCCTATGCATCCAGGAAATTAAAGGAATATGAAGTGAGGTACCCCACCCATGACTTAGAATTAGCCGCCATAGTGTTTGCCCTTAAGATGTGAAGACATTACCTATACGGAGAAAAGTGTGAGATTTATACTGACCACAAGAGTCTTAAATATATCTTTACCCAGAAGGAGCTAAACATGAGGCAAATAAGGTGGTTAGAATTGATTAAGGACTACGACTGCGAAATTCTTTATCACCCGGGGAAGGCCAATGCCCTTAGTCGTAAGGAAAGATTGAAAAGGATCACCACGTCAGATGATTTGATCAGAGAATTTGAAAAGTTAGAGATTGAGGTCAAGGTCGTTGAGCCAAGGCTTGTATGAGATTGTTATGCAACCGGAGCTACTGGAAAAGATTAGGCGATGCCAAGAAATAGTGTTGAGGGAGAACAATGAACTGGTAAGCGGAGAGGAGGCCAAGTGTGACCCAGACGAGAAGGGAATTAGGAGGCATGCCTACAGGATATGGGTCCCTAACGTCCAAGAATTAAAGGATGAAATTTTACGTGAAGGACACAGCTCTAGATATACGGTTCACCCAGGAAGCACCAAAATGTACCAAGATTTGAAGGAGTACTACTGGTGGCCTAACATGAAGAAGGATGTAGCGGAGTGGGTCAGTAAGTGTATGACCTGTCAGAGAGTAAAGGCAGAACACCAGCGACCAAGCGGACTCTTGCAACCCTTAGAAATTCCGATGGGGAAATGGGAGCAGATAGCTATGGATTTTGTGGTAGGATTACCCCGAACTAAGACTAACCATGATGCAATATGGGTAATTGTAGACCGACTAACCAAGTCAACGCACTTTCTTCCAATCAAAGAAACCTACACAGTGGATAAATTAGCGGAGCTATACATTAAGGAAATTGTGGTAAGACATGGAGTGCCAGTAGCTATCGTATCTGACCGAGATCCCCGATTCAACTCCAGATTTTGGAGGAGCATTCAGGAATGCCTAGGAACCAAACTAAACATGAGCACCGCTTACCATCCGCAAACAGATGGACAAAGTGAGCGAACCATTCAGAGATTGGAGGACATGCTGAGAATATGTGTAATTGATTTTAAAGGTTCTTGGGATGAACACCTGTCTTTGATAGAGTTTGCCTACAATAACAGTTATCATGCGAGTATCGGAATGCCCCCATACGAGGCGTTGTATGGCCGAAGGTGCCGTTCGCCCTTATATTTGGATGAAGTTGGTAAGAGAAAGCTACTAGGTCCAGACTTGGTGCAAAGGACAAGACACATAGTTCAATTAGTCAGAGGATGCCTAGCAGCAGCCCAAGACCGACAGCGTAAATACGTCGATCTGGCACGGAAGGACAGAGAGTATGAAGTGGGTGACCAGGTATTTATGAAAGTGTCACCATGGAAAGGATTGATGAGATTTGAGAAGAAGGGGAAGTTGAGCCCCCGTTATATTGGGCCTTTCGAGATTCTAAAACGGATAGGACCCGTGGCATACGAGTTAGCTTTACCTCCAACTCTGCAACATGTTCATAATTTTTTTTATGTATCAATGTTGAGGAAGTATAATGCGAATGCCAAATATATAGTGGAGCATGAGCAAGTAGACCTTCAACCAGATCTGTCCTATGTTGAGCAGCCAGTCGAAATCATTGACCGAAAAGAGCAAGTACTCCGGAACAAGAATGTCAATCTAGTCAGAGTCTTATGGAGGCATCACAACGTCGAGGAGTCGACTTGGGAATTAGAGAGTCATATGCAAGAAAAGTACCCCCATCTATTTGTGGATTGATTCCGGGACGAAATCCTTTTAAGGGGGGGAGACTGTAAGAACCCTGATTTCTGTAATATTTTAAAACTTCAGTGAATAGTAACTGGAACTAATTATATAGTACGTATGGAGTTCATCACAAATATGAATAGTGGAATTTTGGAAATCCGAGATCATATTCTTGTTTATCGAGGAAAATAAGTGAATATAAAAGCCGTCAGAATTCGAAGATTCACGATTTTACTACGTGTTTTCGTATCCGTAAGGAATGGCATAGAACCGGGAATACTACGTGAAATAAATATTATATCAAGGTGTTTCTATGATCAATAGAAAAGAATAGAAATGGTTAAAGGATTATAAGCAATAAAAAGAATTCACTACGAAACGAAATGTTATACGATTAAACTATCGGAATGGAACAATAATCACGTGTACGATAAATAATCGAATGAGAAATTAATTCCATGCAAGTTGGCCATGCAAAACCAAGCTAACTAGTAGTTAGGAGATGTAACTAGGGAATTAGAAGCTAACTAGAATAGTAAGTGAATAGTTAGTGAATAGTAATTGGGAGACAAGAAGGTACAAGGCCATACCTCCCCATTTCTACTCATCTAAATTGTCAACCAAGCCATTTATTTTGCTGATTATTATGCCCATATAAACACTCTATCAAACCCATCTTATACACTCCACCACTTCAACAAAAAAATCAAGCCAAACCCCCCATCTCTCTCATTACTCTCGGCTGCTTCATGCAAAAAAGAGGAAGAGTCCTCTTCTTCACTTCACTTCTCCATAATTCCCTCTATTAAAAATTCTATAAAAATTCCCAAAGCTTCCTTACATCCTAGTAAAGGTATGTATATAATTTCATGGACAAATTCTTAATGGTTCGTGAGAAACAAATTCTTGAAGTTAAACTTTATGGACTGTTTTGACGAACTTGGTTTCTTGGTTTTATTTCTTAAGGATCTAGCCCTTCTAAGTGTTTTTCAAGCAAACCAAGCCCTAATCATCTTAGTACTAACCCTCCTAGTGCTCAAGAAGGTATAACTTCCAACTCTTTAAAGTTTTAAGGGAGGGTTTAAGAGTTATTTATGATGTAGTGTCAAGATCCAAGAGTTTGTGTATGTGTAAGGTTGTTTTGCTCATATTCTTGCTAAGTACTTGAGTTTTTGAGTTATGATACTTGTATGTGATGCTAGATAAAGTATATAAGGTGTATGTGGGTAGATCTTGAGAAGTAAGAAGTGTTGTGTGGGTCATAAGTAGTGATTGTGTCAAGAACAAGTAGTAGAAATGGAATGTGGAGCCTATTGCACTTGGTCTGACTTCTGTGGTGTATTCGGCCATGTAAATGTTTGAAATTTGTGAGTCACTAGCCATGAATGGGTAGATCTTGATTTTTAGTTTCTGTACATGTATGGATCGTCATGAGGGGATTTACGGTTTAGAAGTTATGACCGTTTTAGTGTAGAGCGTTCATACGAAAAGCGAACTGCACATAGGCCACTTGCTTGACAATTTTGAAAGGCTAAAAATGATTTCAGAATTTTGGAAAAATCATGATAATTAAATAATGTAGCAAGGAAGACTTTCCAAAAAGAATTTTAAGAAAATATTAATTTTTCGATTTTATAAAAATGTTTTAGTGAAGCGAATCGATAATCACGTACTAACTAAGATCGTTGGTTATTGATTTTAGATCGCCAACAAAAGCCTCGAGACCATACCACTCCTAGCACTCCAGGCAAGTTTACGAAACCCTAACACAAATTATCCATGCTATATATACTGTTGTGATATTGATGCCATGATTTATAGTTTGAAAATATATGCTTGTATGTGATATCAATACATTCCAATTATGCGATTGTTTACGAAAACAAACTTCGTTTTATACGAGTACGAGAGATTGAAACGTAATTTTAATATAATACAAGATAGTGGGAGTCAGAGATATTTTTAAATCGATTTAATCTCGGAACGAGCCGGACGCGGAAGATTTCGATTTCAATAAACAAAGTACTTTCGCGTAACATACATATTAAGCGAACGATTGAGATTTGATTTATAACTAAAAGAGATAATCGAATATTCACTCAAGGGATATCCTACTTGATTATTTATTTATAAGTAATACCTAAAGAGTTACTAAAATATCCGAAAAATACTTAAAGAGATATTGAAAAGTTTTTAAATCCATTCACTCTATCTAAAACGTATGTAACCATTCGAAGGGTAATTATAAGATGTCAAATCCTGTCTTAAGTATTTAATCAAGTTTTTTTTTCAATTCATTGAACCTTATTGAGAAACATTTTGTACTTAAGGTTTTATCAATTCATTGAACCCTTCTTAAAAATATTATGAGACCGTAAATATTTAATATTCCATACTTCTAAAAATCATTTAAAAATAGACATAGTTCCCAAGGATACTTTCTAAATTATTCAAAATTCTCGGAAGAGATCAATCATCTGAAACTTATCAAAACCTTAGGGAACCTAGTCTAGAAGCATAAGGGTTTTGCTTCCTCGCTCAATGAAAAACAAGTGAACAATATATGTAAAACTCTACTACAGATAAGGGTTTGAAAATGATTTTAAACTCAAAACTCCGACAACTCCCAAGGATCAATTAGATTAAAAGCGATGAATAGATTGTCTTATTTAAAGGTCAACTTAGAACGATCTATTCCTTCGATAAAGGATTTTATGTAAATGATATAATTGTTTTGGGACTGGAATATGGCCTACCCGGCACGGAGAGGTATCGGGTAGTGACCAAGCGCGGAGTGGCGCAGTATACAGTTATATGGTCTCTGTGACCATTGACTTTCGGACTTGCACGGAAATGGGCAACCATCGTGTAATGTCTTGATAAGCCCAAAGGTGGCTAGGTTTGTATTCCTTCTACTAGTAGAGAAAATTTCGTATTCGGCTGATCACCGGTACGTGGTTTATTCCAGTGTAGTCCCTTTCCTCCACTTTGGATAAATTGTTGCGAAACCTACAACAGAAGGCCGATAAGGCTGAGTTTTAAATAAGGTTGTTGATGAATATATATCGCATCCATTCGAGAATCTTGGTTCAAGCATCATATTGAGATTTTGAGATGAAATGAGTACGAGTATAAACTGATTAAACTGATACATTTAAAGTTGAGTTTTTCATAAAATTGACAAGCATATAAACTTTTAGGATCCTTGGATATACAATGTTTAATGGTTGTTTTTCCCTAAATGATCATATTTAAATAATGGATATCTATATCTTGCTGAGCATTAGTGCTCACTCTTGCTTTTATAAATGCTGAGCATTAGTGCTCACTCTTGCTTTTATAAATATCATATCAAAACAGATTACCAGCATGGCCCGAACCAGGACGACTGCCCGCAAGCGGGTAGGGGACGCACGTGAGTACCGTAGACTGTTCGTCCGCCAGCCACCTCATGTAGATGAATAGAGATAGTTTCCTTTTGAGTACTTGAACCAAGACTATTTGTGACCCGAGCCAGTCTCATGTAGAGCTGTTCTCGGCGTTCACTCTTTTGAGATAATTTCCTTTGGTCTGTAATAACTTAAATACTTTAACGTTAATTTAGTAATATTTCTGAGCATATAACCTGTGTGTGTGTGAGTTTGGTTAAAAGGTCGAGTAATGATGAGAAAAGAGGATTAA
The DNA here is from genome assembly GCF_009905375.1 of Apium graveolens. Classification (NCBI taxonomy): domain Eukaryota; kingdom Viridiplantae; phylum Streptophyta; class Magnoliopsida; order Apiales; family Apiaceae; genus Apium; species Apium graveolens. The sequence goes on along the minus strand of NC_133649.1, from coordinate 242,813,390 downwards.
TTATTTATTAGACAATATTAAGTGATCGTAACAACCCGAATTCTCGACCTTGAATTTGGGGGTGTTACAGTATATCTCTTGCAATCTCTTTGAATCAAGCTTAAATTTTTTGATTATATAGTTTAAATTTTCAACTTTATTGTTGATTTATCTTCGTCGATTTCTGCCGCTTCTATGTTATATCAATCATCTCGTCAATCTCTTGCACAACCCCTCTCACTGTGTCTCTCTGAATCTCCTCAATTCTATCTAGATATATGACTTCTTCTTCAGATCAAGCTCAAATTTTTTATTCTATAGTTGAACTTCTCTTCATCAGGTTATGATAGGGAATGTGTTAGGGTCACACTACACTGTAGAAGGGGGTTGAATACAGTGTAAAATATAATCAAATCGATTTTGAACACAAGTAACAGTAAACATATATATTTGATATAATAAACTCTGTTACAATGGAACTGTTCTCTCTCAGTGATGAACAAATATCACGAGAGCTGCTAGGTTACAATGTATGATCTTCTCGATAATGATAACACATATAGTGTAAACCTATGTCTGTGTTTATATAATACACAGTTACAAGATAACTTCTAATTGATATGGAATATAATTCTGTCTCCTAAAATATATCAATCAGATATCTTATACAATTCTTTAAGTCCTCTAACTCTTTCCATAAATATCTTCTTTTGTATTAGTCTCGATCTTCTTTTCTGCAAATCAGCTTTCTTCCTTTACTGTTAGTCCTCTCATACTTAAGTTATGATATCCATCTTCTGATATTTATCTTCTGATAATCTAAGTTCTGATATCCTTAAGTTCTGACTTCCAGTAAGTACTGATTCCAGTAAGTACTGATATTTCCTATTTGTTAAGATCCGAAAACTAAACATGAAACATATTAGACATGACATCTCAAATATATATAACAATCTCCCCCAACTTGTAAATTGTGCAAAAATATACAAGTTAATAGATTTGATGATGTCAAAAATATTTAAGTTCAAATGCAATAAGAGTTTGATAAGACTATTAACTACAACTTATAGTCCTTGTAGCTTTACCAACTTCACTGGATCAATCTGAATTCATAATGATTCTTAACAAAATCTCTTACCAGCTTGTCTTCAGCTTTCCTCAGAAATTCAACTAACTGTGCTTTGACCTGCATCAGTTCTTCATCTTTACTATCACCAATTTGATAAATGGCTGTTCTGAGAGCTTAAATTGATGTTCTTTCAAGTCCATCACCAAGTCTGATAACTCTAGGATGTGAAGAGTTTTCATTATAACATAAGCATTTTCCTTTCAGAATAACTTCCACCTTAGCAGAATTCTTCAGCATAGGAATTTCTCTTCTATCATTTTCAGTAATCATTGGTATATACTAAGAAGTCTTTGTACCAGAGATTCTAAATAGATCTCTTATAGCCTTCAAAATATATTCTGACCATCTTCTTGTAACATCAGATTTTACTTCCAGAAGATAGTGAATATATTAAAGTTCTCTGACAGACTTCTTTAGCACATCAATATCAGCTAGTCTATAAGTTAATCCATCATAGAGAAATAAAATCAATTTATTCTTTAGATTATCCTTATCATGAGCATCTATCACAATTTGAGCAGACAACACTTTGTCAAGGTACTTTTGTTTGATTTGTTCATATGGTTTGTCTGTCAACATGAAAGGATCTCTTAGAGTAATTTCTACTCCTGTTTGTATCTTCTTTTCATCAGAACCTAATCCAGGTTTATCTCTAGGTTGCTTGGATCTCAACCCAAATGTTGCGAGTCGATTCATCATAAGATTGGATTTTGGTTCAACTGGAGTAGCTTTCTTCTATAACAGCTTCTTCTTATCAGCAATTGTCATCTTTTCCAAATTAACTTGATCAGAATTTGCTGTTTCTTCTGTAGCTTGCTGTTCTTTATCCTGAATAACTTGAGCAGTGTCAGAGGTTGTTTTAGATTCTTTAATTATCTTTCTTCTCTTCAGAATTTGAACAGTTTCATCTTCTATCAAATCATTATCATGCACTGTAGTCTGATATACTGGAATAGAAGATCTTATCTTTTTCTCAATCTTTAAAGGTTCACTAACCTTTTCTTTTCCTTTTGACATAGGATCAATCTCAGTTCGTGATCTAGTCTTGGACTTTGAAGTCTCAGAATTTGACTTTTCCCTGATCACAATGCCTTTTTCCTTAGGCCTTGGAGGTTTCTTTGCATCAGAAACTTTAGACTTAAGATTTGTCTTCTCAGCAGAAAATCTAGCTTCTTCCTCCTTGAGAGTTTCCAAATCCATTCCTGGATTTTGTTTCAGAAATAATCTTCTAGCTATCTCCTCATCAAGTGTCTGAATTTTAGGATTTTTTTTAATAAACAGTAGTCTGCTTCCCCTTTAGCTTCAGAGTTTGTAAAAACTTCTGAGAGTCTTTAGATCCTGACTGAATCAGAATCTCAGAACTTGACATCAGACTTTGTTTATCAGAACTTGACTTCATACTTTTAGCATTCACAGCATCAAAACTTGACTTGTTCTGTGTAGAAGATTTTCCTTGAACTTTTCCTTGACCTCTACTCTTATCAAAGTTTCCCTGGTCATCACTTTTATCATCCTTCTTCTTCAGTATTTTAGAAGGTGGGTATTTGGACTTAACTACCTTCTCCCCCTTTTTGGCATCATCAGGAAGTAAGAGAGAAAGAAGAAGTTCAACTGAAGATTGGATTTCTTCCAATTGAGCTTTCTGAGAAACTTGGTTAGCCAGGACCTCATCAATTTGGGCCTGTTGTTTCTCTTGAATCTTCTCAATGGCTTCAATTTTCTCAAGAGTAGGTCTGATATATCTATTCTTGTCAAGCTTAAGCTGTAGATCTAGCTTATCAGCATGTTCCTTTAGTGTATCAACCTTTTCATGAGTAGAAGAATGTAGACCTTGAAGATGTTTGGTAAATAGAGCAGTGATCTTGAGTTGTGCCTTGAAATCAGCATTTGTGAGCAACTCATCAGCTGTAGCAATATGCTCTTTCAGAATGTTAGAACTTGGAATGAAATCAGTGTCATTCCACTTCTTGGTCCATTCCACACCTCTGTGAGTATCCTCCCAAGGAATAGGTGCTTCTTGTTCAACAAATTTCTTCACCAATTCTTCCTTTCCTAGTATAGGAACTAGAGTCTCAGCAGAAACACTGTCTTCAGAACTTGAGGAAGACTCATTATGTTCTGACAGCACAACAGTGTGTGAAGCAACTGGAGATTCTAAAACAGCTTCATTTAAATTCTGAGCATCAGAATTTATCTCTAGAGCCGGTGTGGTTGATGTAGATGGTATCTCAACATTTAAAATTGGAAAATGAGTTGGAGATTGCCGAGCTTCTGTAAATGGAGCTTCCAGATAAAGAACATTTGGTATATTCAAATTATGAATATCTATGTCAGAATTGTCAATTTGTTCTTTAGCATCATCTGTAGCTTTAATAGGAGAGATATGAGGGGTTACAACTGTATCAGTAGCAGTGTCTATGGCTTGAGCTGGAAGGGCTTCAATGATAATCGGTTCTTGTGAGATCAGAGATTCCTGATCCCCTTCCTCAGCTTCTTCAGTATATTTTGATGGAGCCTTAGCCAAATACCTCATAGCCTTCATTTTTCTTCAATCTCCTTGCCAATGAAGGAGTTGATTTAGTAGCTTCAGAACTTACAGATTTCTTCTTCAAAGTATCAGAACTTTGAGCTGCAGTTTCTTTCTGAGAAGTAACATTCTCAACTCCAACTATCACAGGTTCTGATGCATGAACCTGTGCTTCAATTGTTTCCTCAAATCAACACAAATTATTATTGACCATAATTGTAATCAAAACATTTATCAAAGGATAAAGTTCAAATAGATGAAGTAAAGATTAATAAATTACAATTAGAACATGCACAATCACATAATATGAGAGAAACAGAGACTAAATCTTGCAATTAAAAGAAATTTCATTAATATATCAAACGACTACATTTTATGAAATTTATCGATTACATGCAAAAATTACAAGATAGTCCTAGTCTAAGAATTTTAACATCAACAACCTTAGTCCTAGTCTAAGAAAACCTATCGACTAGTTCCTCCTGCTGTTGACAAAGAGCACTGCAAGACGGATGATCCGTTCTTCCTGAAGGAGAGCCTCTCTCCTTTCTTCTTCCAATCGATCAAGATGGAGCTGGTAGTCCATCAAAAAGAACAAGAGGTCTGTGTGAACCTCTTGTGGAACAGAGTTCCAGAGCTCTTCAGGAATGTCGGTGACATGCCACTCCTGTTGCCAGTCATCATAACTCAACTCTATATTGAAAGTTTCATAGTTCATGAACAAGTTGAAAAGAACCATTTTTGTTTATGAAGAAGAAAAATGATGATAATTAAAAGAGAGAATGAGTTTGTGAGAAAATGGAAGATGATTTGGCTGGGATGAATAGTCGGTTTAAATAGCCAATGGAATACCAAGGGACGCGAAGACTGTTTAACGATTAAGAGTAAAAAATAATGATGCCTCGTCTCCCTAGACCGATGTGTAATAATAACAGTCAGTAAAAAGTTAAAACAGGAGTTAATGGGCACGGGAAATAAGCAATAATTACCTTACACATGCAGTTTTTCAGGACAGACACGTTTACCACTAACCCAGAATGATTATGACTGTTTTTATCTTACCCAAATATATTCTGATTTAAATATGACTGTTTCAGTTTTTTTACCACAAATAAGTCAAGTAAAGAATAATGCCACATAAGCATCAAGGATTCCATCAGGATTTAATATCAGAACTTAACTTATATCAGATTTTAACAGTCATCAGAATATGGCTTCTGAACTCAAAAAGTGAATATCTTTTTCTGTGATTCTTCATACAAATACTGACTTGTTTCCTTCAGAGTTTAATCATCAGAACTTCCATCAGAACTTGTCCTCATAATTTATGCAAATGACACTTAACTGTTTGTCAAAAACAACTTAATCACCACAGTAATTTTCATCATTCATATGGAGTGAAAGTGTGTGCATTCAGCAAAATATCAGATAAAGATTAAAGTCTAATAAACTTCAGTACATCTTAAAAATAAGGCATAACTAAGATAAGTGCTTAAAATATGTCATCAATCATGAAGTCTACTATAGAACAAATTTATGCAAGAGTCCACCTCAACTGTTTGTGCTCATTTTATGCATCTTTTGAAATTCCTTTTTACAGTGGTTTCTCATGTGTAAGTGAGTCACGACAGCTTATCAGAATTTATGCTATTTTCAGAGTATTTCTCCAGTAATCAGAGAATGTGAAAAGTCACCAAGAAAATTTATTTGCTTTTCTAATGCATATTACTTAATACCAGCAATGCACTTGGGTCTTCCCTTCCACATATTTACTCTAGATCTCAAAGGAGTACCAGACTTTTATTTCATTTTCTTTTCTTTTCTTTTGATAAGTGAGGCTTATCAGCATTTAGTTCATCCTTAAGATTTACTGACATCAGAATCTAACAGATAAGAAGCAAGAATCTAGTTTGTGACTTAGTAATAAGATACACAAAGTAAACTTGACTAAGCTCAAAATCAGAATTTGCTCGTGTTAATGAGTTTCCACATAAACAACTAATTCAAACATGGAATTTCTAGTAAGTTAAAGACTACTAAGTCAGCATCTAGCACAGTTATCCTCATTGGATTTTATAGTCACAGAACATTCAAAACACTATCAGAGTTTAAAGATCCACATCAAATAACAATCAGTATTTAATGAATTTCAATTAAAGAACATATTTCATGAAGATAAGACAATCCTGTAAATACTTGATCATAGAGTCTGATGCCTGAGAACAAAAACTAAGCAGATTTAGAGAAAGAACCTGAAACCATTCCAAGTTCATTCACCAGTCTTGTAAAAGTAGCTTCACATAGTGGTTTTGTGAAGATATCTGCTAGTTATTGATCTGTTGGAACAAAATACAATTCCACTGTACCTTCCATCACATGTTCCCTTATGAAATGGTACCTAATGCTGATGTGCTTTGTCATTGAGGGTTGAACTGGATTACCTGTCATAGCAATAATACTTTGATTATCACAGTAAATAGGGATTTAGAAAATTCTAACCCATAATCCAGTAACTGATTCTTCATCCAAAGAATCTGTGCACAACAACTTCCTGCAGCAATATATTCTACTTCTACAGTTGATGTGGAAATTGACTTTTGTTTCTTGCTAAACCAAGAAACCAATCTGCCTCCAAGAAATTGGCAGCTTTCACTAGTGCTTTTCCTGTCTATTTTGCATCCTGCAAAATCTGCATCTGAGTAACCTATTAGCTTAAAATCTGATTCTCTAGGATACCACAATCCCAAATCAGCTGCACCCTTAAGGTACTTGAAAATTCTTTTCACAGCTATTAAGTGAGGTTCTCTTGCATCAGCCTGAAATCTTGCACAAAGACAGGTAGCATACATGATATCAGGTCTACTTGCAGTTAAATAGAGTAAAAAGCCAATCATACCTCTGTAGTTAGTAATATCTACTGATGAACCAGTATCTTTATCTAACTTGGTTGCAGTGGCAATGGGAGTGGATGTTGTTGAACTATCTTGCATTCCAAACTTCTTCAGTAAATTTTTGGTGTACTTGGATTGACAGACAAAAGTACCTTCTTCATTTTGCTTGACTTGAGGTCCCAAAAAATAGCTGAGTTCTCCCATCATACTCATTTGATATCTTGACTGCATTAGCTTTGCAAACCTTTCGCAGAGTTTGGCATTTGTAGAATCAAATATGATATCATCAACATATATTTGTACCAAAAGTAAGTCCTTTCCATGGTTGGGGTAGAACAGTGTTTTATCAATTGTACCTCTGTGAAATCCAATTTCCAGAAGGAATTGAACTAAGGTCTCACACCATGCTCTAGGAGCTTGCTCAAGGCCATAAAGTGCTTTATCAAGCCTGTAGACATGATTTGGAAATTTTGAATCTACAAAGCCTGGAGGTTGTTCAACATAGACCTCTTCTTCCAATTCTCCATTAAGAAAAGCACTTTTCACATCCATTTGAAAGACTTTAAACTTTTTGTGAGCAGCATAAGCCAAAAAGATCCTTATGGCTTCTAATCTAGCAACTGGTGTAAATGTTTCATCATAATCAATACCCTCCTGTTGAGAGTAGCCTTTAGCAACCAGCCTTGCTTTATTCCTTGTAATTATGCCATCACTGTCAATTTTGTTTCTGAACACCCATTTTGTGCCAACAACTGATCTGTTCTTTGGTCTTGGCACTAGGGTCCAGACTTTATTTCTTTCAAATTCATTTAACTCTTCCTGCATTGCTTGCACCCAATCAGCATCTTGAAGAGCTTCTTCCACTTTCTTTGGTTCAGTCTGAGATAGAAAAGAATGATAGAGACATTCATTTAATGTTGCAGTTCTAGTTCTGACACCTGCTTCAGGATCTCCAATAATTAAGTCAGGTGTATGTGATTTGGTCCACTTCCTTGCAGATTGAAGTTGACTTCTAGAACTGGATCCTCCCCCATGATCCATGATGTCTCCATCAATATTTTCTGATGTTCCCCCTGTAGTTATGCTCTCTGAGACTTCAGAATTTGACTTGGATCCTTCAGGATTTGAAGTATCAGAGCTTCCAGAATTATCGAAATTTGGCTCATCAGAACTAGGTGAATCAGAACTTGAAGAGCTAGTGTCAGGTTCTGATGCTTCTTTAGAGTCTTGAGATGTGGTAGGATCTTCAGCTTGCTCCCCCTGGACAGGTGCATTTTCCTTTGAAGTTGTTACCACAGATTCAATGACATCAGTACTTACAGGATCAGAGTTTAAGTCATCAGAATTTACAGAATCGGAATTTAATTCTTCATTTTTAAATCTCAGCTGATTGTGATCATTGAAATCTTCAAGTCCAGTAATCTTCTTATCATCAAATGATACATTGATAGATTCCATGACAACCCTTGTTCTTAAATTGTAGACTCTGAAGGCTTTTGTGGAAAGTCGATATTCAACAAAAATTCCTTAATCAGCTTTAAGATCAATTTTTGACAGCTGTTCAGGATGAGTTTTAAGAACAAAACACTTACATCCAAATACATGAGAGTATTTCAGATTTGACTTCTTTTTCTTCACCATCTCATATGGTGTTTTTCCATGCTTTTTTATGAGTGTTGCATTCTATGTAAAACAAGTAGTGTGCACAGCTTCAACCCAAAAGTAGGTTGGCAACTTTGTTTCATCAAGCATAGTTCATGTATCTTTAATGAGAGTCCTGTTCTTTCTTTCTACAACTCCATTTTGCTGTGGAGTTCCAGGTGCAAACAATTCCTGTTTGATTCCATGCTCTTTGCAAAACTCTTCCATGATTGAATTCTTGAACTCAGTGCCATTATCACTTCTTTTAATTTTAACAGAATCTTTGATTAACTTATCCAATTGTCTGACATGATCAGTTAGAGTAAATGCAGTTTCATTCTTTGCAATAGACATGACATTGACTGGACCAAATAGATCAACATGCAGTAGGTGATAAGGCTCAAGAATCGATGACTCAGTTTTGCTCTTGAAAGAAGATTTTCTTTATTTTTCCTTTTGATATGAATCACAAAGGCCATCAGGAGCAAATACTGATTTTGGCAATCCTCTCACAAGATCTTTCTTTACAAGCTCATTTATGTTGTTTAAGTTTAAATGAGAGAGTCTTTTGTGCCAATTCCAACTTTCTTCAATTGATGCTCTACTCAACAGACAGATTGCAGAACCATCAGAACTTGTTGAAAGTATGGCTTTATAAATGTTACCATGCCTGTAACCTTTCAGAACCACTTTGCCTGTAGAATTGCTTACAACTTCACAGTGTTCTTCAAAGAAATCCACATGATAACCTCTGTCACAGATTTGACTCACACTCAGCAGATTGTGTTTAAGTCCTGAGATAAGAGCTACTTTTTCAATGATGACATTCCCAAGATTAATACTGCCATATCCCAGAGTTTTTCCCATATTGCCATCTCCATAAGAAACTCCTGGGCCAGCTTTCTCCACAAAGTCTGAGAGCAGGGCTTTATTTTCAGTCATATGTCCTGAACATCCACTATCCAGTACTAGGATGTTTTTCCTGTTGCCCTGCAATCACAAAGACCACTAATGGTTAGTTTTAAGGACCCAGACTTGCTTGGATCCTTTGGGCTTTTTAAGTTTGTTAGCATTAGCAGCGGAATTAATATCAGAGTTTATGCTAACATGTTGTTTATCAGAACTTATATCAGACTTTGCATCAGACATTACACTAGAAGGAATTAAAGCAACTTTCTTCAAAAAAGGTTTTATTTGATAATAATTATAATATAAACTATGATATTCCTTACAAGTATAAATGGAATGCCATAAACTTCCACAATGAAAACAAGGATTTTATGGCTTAAACCTAACAGACTGACTCTTAACTCCTGACTTAGGAGGTAAAGAGTTTATATTCTTATTCTTCCTGCAAAAATAAGTAATATGGTTAGAGTTTCCACAGTTATGACTTTTCTTTCTAAGAGCATTAGGAATAGGCATATAATTATTGCTTTTATTCACACCTTCCTTTCCATTCCTATTTTTCCTAGCTGCTTTAACCTTGTTGACATTCCTTATTTCTTTCAGCTTATGCTTAAGCTGCTTCTTTGTCATTAAGCCTATGTTGACTTCAGCTGGTTTATCCTGTTCTAATTTCTCAGAAGTTGACTTCTCATTAACTTTTGTCACATACTCTTTCATCTTTTCAGAATCAGACTTTACAGTTTTAGCTACAAACTTAACAGGATTTACCTTTGGCTTAATAGTTTGTTTAACAACAATTGGCTCAATTTGTTTAGTTCCTTTTTCACTTTTATCATCTCCATAACCTAAGCCCTCTTTCCAGTTTCTACTACTTAATAAATTCTAAGTTATTCTGCCAGAGTTAGTCCAAGTCCTGATAATCTCTTTTTCTTTTTTTAACTCAGTTTTGAGAGATTTATTCAATTTTAGCAATTCATCTCTAACATAAAAAGCATCATCTCTCTCTTTCTGAGTTTGATGGAACATAACTAACTCTTTTTCTAAATAATCATTCCTTTTCTTATAAGCAAGATTTTCAGAAGTTAATCTTTCACATGTTAAAGTTTGATCTCTGTAGCTAATAAACATGATTTTAAGATATAATCTCAACTCAGTAATATCATCAGTATGAAAGGCATAAGTTGTTTGAGGTACCTTTACTACAGCAGTTTCAGGGCTGCCATCACCATTTGCTATTAAAGTATGATTCACCTCATCTTCAGAATATGAAGAGTCTGTCCAGCTTTTCTTCTTTGTGACAAGTGCCTTGCCTTTGTCACTCTTTCCTTTCTTGCAGTCAGGAGATATGTGGCCTCTTTCACCATAATTGTAGCATTTGACATTTGAGTTGTCTCCCCTGTCAGACTTTGTACTTTTGCCTTCATACTTTCTGAACCCTTTCTTATCAGTACTTTTACCTTTCTTGAAAAACTTCTTTCCCCTTCTGAATTTCCTGTAGGCTATCTTTGTGATACCCTTCACCATAAGAGCACACAATTTCATCATCTCTTCATCAACATCTATTTCAGGTAAACTTTCAGTTTCTGAATCATCATCATCAGAACTTGATGATTCTGAAGATTCTGAATCAGAATTTATGATGAGAGCTTCTCCTTTGCCTTTCTTTAAGACAACCACTTTGGGGAATTCCTTCTTAGCCTTAAGAGCAACTGTCCTTGACTTTCTCCCATATCTCTTGCTTCTTTGATCCATCTCAAGTTCATAAGTCTTGAGCAAACCATAAATTTCATCAAGAGTAATTTCATCAAGAGCATAGTTGTCTCTTATAGTAGTAGCCTTCAAATCCCAACTTTCAGGAAGAGCTAAAAGGAATTATAGATTTGAATCTTCAAGATCATATTCCTTGTCCACCAGTGACAGATCATTCAAGAGTTTGACAAACCTGTCATATAAGTTAGTTAATGACTCATCAGCTTTTGAGTCAAAGTGCTCATACTCTTGAGTGAGTATAGTCCTCCTGTTCTTCTTGATTGCATCAGTTCCCTGACATCTTGTCTCCAAAGCATCCCATATCTCCTTTGCAGTCTTGCAATGAATTACCCTGTTTGACATGACATTATCAATAGCACTATGCAGCAAATGCCTTACCTTTGCATCCTTGGCAATGGATGAGATATCTTCAGCTGTATACTCACTTTTCTCCTTTGGTATGGTCTTTGCTGGCTGATCTGCAACTATAACAGAGAGCTTGGCTGGCTTATGCGGTCCTTCATTAATTCTGTCAAGGTATTCTGGATCTGTAGCTTCCATAAACATAGCCATCTTCACTTTCCATATGGGGTACTCAGAAGGTCTCAGTATGGGAACCCTCATAGTCTCATATCAACTGTGGATTTGAGTGTTTTTAGTTTCTTCAGTTTTGGTGGGCTTGGTTGGATTTTCTGCTTCTTCAGACATGATTGTTTGGATCTTTACTGTATGTGTGTTAACAGATTAGCTCTGATACCAATTGTTAGGTCACACAACACTGCAGAAGGGGGTTGAATATAGTGTAGAATACAATCAAATCAATTTCGAACACAAGTAACAGTAAACAAATATATTCGATATAATAAACTATGTTACAATGGAACTGTTCTCTCTCAGTGATGAACAAATATCATGAGAGCTGTTAGGTTACAATGTATGATCTTCTCGATAATGATAACACATATAGTATAAACCTATGTCTTTGTTTATATAATACACAGTTACAAGATAACTTCTAAATGATATGGAATATAATTCTGTCTCCTAAAATATATCAATCAGATATCTTATACAATTCTTTAAGTCCTCTAACTCTTTCCATGCATATCTTCTTTTGTATTAGTCTCGATCTTCTTTCCTGTAAATCAGCTTCCTTCCTTTACTATTAGTCCTCTCGTACTTAAGTTCTGATATCCATCTTCTGATATTTATCTTCTGATAATCTAAGTTCTGATATCCTTAAGTTCTTACTTCCAGTAAATACTGATTCCAGTAAGTACTGATATTTCCTGTTTGTTAAGATCTGAAAACTAAACATGAAACATATTAGACATGACATCTCAAATATATCTAACAAAATGAAATAAACCTTAATTATATCATTAATGTTGTATTAATTACATTTAGGACTGCAGGGCCCATTAAAGAAGGCCATATGTATGACATTCAGACCAAAAATGTTAACACATTGATCATGCCCAAGAAGGTTAATACATCGATCTGGCCTGATGGAACAAAGAAGGCCCGATAGCCCTGAATATTTATTATTTTCGTAATTAGTAAATATGGGAAAAATCAGCTATTGAGGAAAGTCCTAATAAAGGTATGAAACCTTGTGGATTAGCCTTCAAGAGGTCTTATAGGATAAGGAATCTGATTCCTACTTCCTAGGACTTCAAAGTCCATTCTAATTCTGAGACTTTCCCACCAAGTCTCCTAAATATAATCTTATTCAAGGTGTTCCACACCTATATAAAGGGTCTCACCCCCACCAATTAGAAATACATTTTTTAACTTGATCCTTGACATACAGCAAGGTACGTAGGCATCTTGTTAAGGCAGATCGAGTCTCGAAACACAAGAGCATTCAAATCGAGCCTCGAAGATCACGAACCCTAGCATTAAATATATCATAAGTTTTTATCCATAATATTTGGCGCAGTCTGTGGGAAAGTATAACAATAAATATAGTGAGAACATGGAGCGGGAGCAACGCCCCTGAAGGAACACCAGCTGGGATGACCCAAACGATTTCATCAACAGTGGAGATACCCTCGCATTCGACCTATGCCACCACTCAAGGAGGAACCCTGATAGGGGAACTGAGCCTCAGCCACAAGGGACGAATCCCCTGGCTCCTCAAGGGATGAATTTCCAAGTTCAGCAGCTACATGCACCTGTGAATTCTCGACCCATTGGGTATGAATATTCAACTATTGTGACCACTAACCCCCCCTTATGGGATGCCCCTATACCCCAAGGTTGGAGAAAGTTGACATGCAAATCGGAGTGAAGCGCAAGGGCAGACCCCCTAAATACGCGGGTTGGCTCCTATTCTGGAGGATCAAGAATTTTCTGGGCCTTATATTGAGAGAGACTTCGAATCTTTGGATGATGATGTGGCTCCAAGGAGGAGGCATGCTGGTAAAGAACCAATGCATGATGCTAACCAATGCCCCAAAAGCACCCGAGGGACGAATCCCCAAGAAGTGCAGAAGAGGATCAGGGCTCATGAAGCTGAGATCCAAAGAATGAAGCGCGACCTGGAGGCGCACCTGACCCCGATAAATCCTCCTCCAATCATAGACCTACAAAGAGGGACTATTGTCCTAAGGGCTGATCCAAGTGATCTTCTGCTCTTAGGAGATCCTGATGATCCAACTCCACCATTCACTGAAGAGATAATGAATGCCCACATATCAAGGAAATTTAAGATGCCCACCATCAAAGCTTATGATGGCACTGTAGATCCCGCTAACCATGTCAGGACATTCTCTAATGCACTGTTGTTGCAGTCCGTGAACGATGCTATTAAGTGTCGGGCCTTCCCTCAAACCCTGCCGGAAATGGCTCAAAGATGGTATAGCTATTTGCCTCTAAATTCAATTGGGTCTTTCAGATATCTAAGTCAAGCTTTTATTATGCAATTCATAAGTGGGAGAGTGCATGAGAAAAGTTCAGCATCACTCATGAGCATTGTGCAGGGAGCAAAAGAGTCCTTGAGAGACTATCTGAACCGTTTCACCAACGAAGCATTGAAGGTCTCAGACCTTGATGACAAGGTAGCTATGATAGCACTGCAGTAGGGAATTAGGGACGAGTTCTTCAAGATGTCGTTAGCCAAGCGCCTCCCTGAAAGCATGTTACAGCTCCAAGACAGGGCCGGGAAGTACATCAAAGTGGAGGAAAACATGAGGAATACTGTAGTAAGTAATGAGCTTGCTGGTGGCAAGAAACGAAAGACTGGTCGGGAGTATAATGCTAAGGAAAAGTATCCTAGAACTGAGCAAAATACTAATTCAACCCCGAAGAAGGGAGGACCTGGACAAAAGTTCACCGAATATGCTAAACTGAATGCTCCTAGAAGACAAATCCTAATGGAAATCGAAAAAGATAGGGATGTTCGTTGGCCTAAGCCTCTGAAGGCTAATCTAATAACCCTAATTTTTTTGGAAATTTTTGAAACCCTTATGAATAGTGATTTTGCAGATTATGCTGAATGAGAAAACTTTTCATGCCACACTATGTAGGGGTTCTGGTATGGATATTCTGAGATTTTATTAGTACTTTATATGGGATATAAGTGTATGTAAAGATCGTCAGAATCCAAATTCCGAACACTTTGATTTTTCCCGGAAATCCACTAGATACGGAAAGAATTGAGTATAAGGTAACAGGATAAAAAAGATTTAAATTAAAGGATTATAAGAGAGGATCATAAAAGGAATACAATATATTGAGAAAGGTTAAGGGGACCTAAGTTATAAGATCCCGGGTATGATCCCTCAAACGATAAACGAAAACGAAAGTTAAGCGAACCGTATAACAGATCAGCGGTCATTAGGCAAACAATTAGGAAGTTAATCAAAGAGATTAGAGGGGATGATGTCATCCAACCAATGAGAAGAGGACAAAGAGGGGAGGATGACATCACAGGATGACATAAGCATGACATAGGGAGGAAGGAGATGTGGTTGGTTTATAACCACACAAAGTCAAGGTTAGAAAGGTAATTACCCAAAAACAAATAAAAAACAACCAACCAAAGAATCAAATCAAAGCAAAAACACAAAAAATCTCTCTTTCTCCAAGCTTGCTCTCGGCTTTTCTTCTTTTTCAAAGAAGAAATTTCCAAAAATCAAGTTCCAAGCATTGTTAAATCACAAGGTAATTATCTAAGGTTCCTTGTACATAGATATGGATATCCTATAAGTTTAAGCTCCTAATTCCTTCACAATCTCTTCCCATAAATCAAGGAAGAAGATGGTGAATAGTAACCTTCAAGAAATAACTTTAGTTTTCTTGAATTTTTATGAAAGTTTAAGGTTATACAAGCAAGGATCAAGGTTCTTTAGGCATTCAAAGCTCTTGTGTTGTGTTAAGAAGCTTCAAGGAAGGTATAATCTCTTAACCAAGATTTGTTATTGAATGTTAAGAGCATAATATAAGTATTCTAGTTCATGAGAGGCTTGATGGTTGTGTATGTAGAGATTAGTTGGTTTTGGGATGTTTTTGGAGTTGTAAATCTTGGTTGTTGATTAATGAACGTAAGTGTAGTTTAAATTCATGATAAAGAATAGTATAAATTGTTAAGGTTGAGTTGTCGGGGCTGTTATGATAAAGTATGGATGGAGTTTTGATTGGGTTGTGATTGTGGGTTGATTGTGAGATTATTTGGAGTGGTTTAAAATTGGGTAATCGCGTAAATATAGCCGTCGTAATGCCCGATTTACCGTAGACTGTTTTTGTTCTTAACATCAGAACCCTTGAACTCACTTCTAGGTTTTGACCATTGCCATTTTTAGATAGTTCATGTTACGAGCTTCGTTTTGATATGTGGTTCGTTGGATTCCGATGAACGGTTTAGGAGAAACGGCCATTTTAAGTAACGACGTTTCGCGAACGAACCCTTACCCCTCGCCTTACTTTGAAACATAGGTTAAAGACCTTAAAGGACTAATTGAAGTATGAAACATTTATGTAAAGTTTAATAGGCAGTTGGTAAGATACTCGCGAAGGAATCACCTTAAAACTCGTAATGGTTAAATTATTAAAAATGGTGGAGCCGAGGGTACTCGAGTGACTTAAGAGAATCAGTACGCGCAAAGCGAGCGTTAGAGTCTAAGTTGGTTAATGTATAGATTTACAAGTGACTTTGGTTTAATTCCAACTTACTTGTTGTTTATAGGTTACCAGACTTGTCCCGAGCCATTGTAACCCCCAGTCGCTCAGGCAAGTTTTCTACCCGTTATACTGTTGTTGTGATGTATATGTGTATATGCATGATCTTGCGATAAATGCATATTTGTTATTAGCAAGTTCTTGCGATATATTGTAGCATGTGATATGGTATATATGCATGCCTATTTCATATTCTTGGATTATATATCTGTTGGTTCAAATGCTTATTCGTTGCATAATACCTATGCTAGAGATAAGCGGTATTTGCGTATACCCTTAGTATAGGGGATCAAAAGGTGAACTTTTTCTAAAACCGGGAGGCGAGACTCCCGAGTATAATATATATATATATATATATATATATATTGATATAGTTTTTAAAACTATTAATCGAATAAGGTTTATTCGATAACTTTATTTTATTTAATGAATATTATTACGAATATTCATTCGAGGGCTTATGACTCCTTTATTTTATTTAATGAATATTATTACGAATATTCATTCGAGGACTTATGACTCCTTTTATTTTATTATTTGAATATTATTTGAATATTCATTCGAGGGCTTATGACTCTTTTATATTATTTATTGAATAATATTTGAATATTCATTCGAGGGCTTATGACTCAGTTTATATTATTTAATGAATATTATTTGAATATTCATTTGAGGATCTATGCCTCCGATTATTTGCTGAGATATGTTCTTTATTTTATTAAAGAATAAGGTGTCGATAATCAAACTTATCTTTGATTATTCAAATAAAGATAGTACTTTCGTATAAGTATATCTTTGGTTATTTAATACTCATTTCAAGTATAAGTTTTAAAACTTCTACTTCAATTATTTTTATAAAGATTATTCTTTATGGGAATATTATTTAAATAATAATATTCAGATATTTTCTAATATATTGGGACTGATTTATTTCATTAAATCAGCATTACTCCAAACACTCTTTAAAGTGTTTTCGAGTCTTCAAAATGATTTTTAAAAGTTAGAGCGGATCCCAAAACTCATTTTTATATTTAAGATCTTCCTTTTAAAGGGGATTTAAATACTCGTTCAAAACTTGAGGGATCCGGCTCAGTGGTGTATTTTACATTCGCAACGAGGTTGCTGTTTTGAGAAAACATCTTGATTACTTGCCCATCGTTCGGGAAGTAAGTTCATCTATTTGAGTCGGCATAAGCAACATGGGCTCAGTGGGCGTCCATGAAAGTGTAAGTGGCTCAGTGGGAGTCCATCAAATGCGTAAGTGGCTGAGTGGCAGTCCAGCATAAGGTCCTATTGCGGCCAGGGTGATGACCAGTGGGGAATTCGTCCATCTACTAGTAGAAAAGGTTACTTATTGGTATCTTTGCCTGATCAGCAAGATATCAGGTTTATGCCAAGGTTTTCTCCTTTCCAAATTCATTGGATATTGCAACTCTGTTTATAATCTTCATAACAGAGGTTTTCAAGGAGTGTATGAAATGTATATATATAGGTGTATATATATATCGGGATTTAATGAAGTATTTCGTAACTTCATTATTTATAATGATATTCAAAGATTGAATCTATTCAAATCTTGTCTTGTAGTCTCATCTATGTGATGAACTTTTGAAACTAATTATAACTTGAACGGTGGTAGTTCAAGTAGTATTTGGAAAAGATATAGGTATATTGGAGTATCTTGTAACTTCACCTTGTAAACTTATATCTAGTTAATGGTTGTATTATGAATGACAAAGACTTTCAGAAAAACATTGAGACAAGGTTAGATATATGAGATCACCTTGCAACGATATATTTTTATACAGTTATAAACTGGAACTCTGTGTATATTATGCATGGAAGAGGACTTCCAAGATTTTGAAAAGTATATATGTATATATACTGAATATTTTGCGACTTCATCGCATTAAGATATCAAACTTGATTCATTTCTTTTGACCAAGACTTTCATGAGTACTATGAGAAGGCTCATATATTGTTAATCATTATACATATTATTTTGGTGGGCTTGCTGCTCACCCTTGCTTTCTTCTTTCATCACACAACAATAGATAGAAAGGATGAACATGACCAAGCTCCCGATTCGCAAGCGGTTAGAAAATGTTCCGCAGTCTTCTGAAAGCGTTGATGCCGCCGTAGCTGAGGTAGGAGCTACCAATAGGCTAGGTTTTCAACTATTGATGAACCAGACTTATGTATAATATGAATTGTAATAATGGCAAGGAATATGTAAATTTATTCAGAACCTTTTTAAGGTGTATCGGTTTATAATTGTGGAATACAAGGACTTGTGTTATTTTTGAGTGTTCATCTCTGAGACTATAACTTGTGGTGTGTGTGTTTATTGTGGGGTCACAGTACAGAGTAGTTGATTATTTATTAAGATTGGGTGTTATTAAGGGAAATGGAACTCGTGACAACCCGGATCCCCGACCCCGAATTTGGGGGTGTTACAGCTGATCCTACTAAGCTAGATAAGAGCAAATATTGTAGGTTTCACAAGGATGCTGGTCATGACACCGATGAATGTAGGCAACTGAAAGATGAAATTGAATTCCTAATTTGAAAAGGAAGGCTGAGCAAGTATAAGGAGATTGGATATGAATAGTGGTACCTCTCTTGGATGAGTTCATCTTTTCCAAACGAGCAAGATCACGATCAGCCATTAAAATTCTTGGGATGAAAGCTTGAAATGCAGAAAAAGGAGGAAGGAGGTAGACTAACGGTAGAGCTGTGGCTGAGGGACTCGCCGGAAATCACCTTTCTTAGAGAGAAACTAGAGAGATTTTGAGAGGTTTTGAGAGTGAGAAGTGAAATAAGAATTATCACTTCTCACCAGACTTATATAGCCAAAGTTTTGGAAAGTGAATCGACAAAAAGCCCATAAAGGCAAGGCCCAATCAAAGAAAGCCCACTAGAAAAGATGTTTCTGGGACAATCTAGAAGGTGAAAAAGAATCTGAAAGGTCAAAAGTCGACCAGAATTTTGGCTATAAAAAAGATCACCTTGATCAAATTTTCATTTGATTAGAGTGGTGGAAAAGCACTCAAGTCGATCAGAGTCCTGATCGATGATGAAGGTAACCTTGATCGAATTTTCATTTGATTAGAGGGGTAGAAAATCACTTAAGTAGATCAGAATCCTGATCGATGAAGAAAGAATTATGATCGAATCTTCATTCGATTAGAGTGGAAGAAACTTGCTTAGTTCAATCAGATTCCTGATCGAAATCGATTAGGAATCCAGATCGATATTGGCAAAAGCCTGATCAAATTGTCCTTTGACCAAAAGGTTAAAATTGACCAAAGTTGAGTCAGAATCCTGATCGAAATCGATCAGGGATCATGATGGATGAAAGGATAATCCTGGTCGAATTTTACTTCGACCAACAAGGAGGAATTGAGCAAAAATCAACCAAAATCCTGATCGATATCAATCAGGAATCCTGGTCGAAATCCCTGTCAACTAGAGTGATAGAATTGGAGATAAGTCGACCAGAATCCTGGTCGATTTCGATCAGAAATCTTGGTCGATCCATCCTGAATCTTGATCGATGTTACTTTAGACCACAACATCAAAAGTGAGGATAATTCGACCAGTTGCCTGGTCGGTTTCGATCAATAAATCTGGTCTATTTCACAGTCGACTAGGATGACAAATTTGAGGATAATTCGACCAGAATCCTGGTCGATTTCGATCAGGAATCCTGGTCGATTTCGATCAGGAATCCTGGTCGATTTAATGTGATTTCTGGTCGAAAAATTCCAGAAAATAAGGAAAAATTCCAGAAAAATGAGGAAAAAATCCAGAAAACAAGGAAAAATTTCAGGAATGGTTAGCAAACCCTGTAATGGTGAAGAAGGCTAATGGAAAATGGAGAATATGTGTGGATTTCACTGGTCAAATGATGCATGCCCAAAGGATTGTTTCCCGTTGCCAAGGATCGATACATTGATAGATGCAACCGTTGGTCACGAGATGCTGAGTTTTATGGATGGATTCAGTGGATACAATCAGATTAAGATGCATAAGGATGACATCCCAAAGGTATCATTCATCACTGACTTTGGTGTTTTTTGTTATCTTGTTATGGCATTTGGTCTTAAGAATGCAGGAGCTACCTATCAAAGGTTGGTAAATAAGATTTTCAAGGATCTTATTGTCAAAACTATGAAAGTTTATGTTGATGACATGTTAGTCAAGAGTCTAGTGAAGGCTGACCACATAACCCATTTGAGGGAAGCTTTTGAGGTCATGAGATACCACAATATGATGCTAAACCCAACAAAGTGTGCTTTCAGAGTGGGATCCGGAAAGTTTTTGGGATTGATGGTCTCCAAGAGGGGAATTGAAGCAAATCCTGATAAGATAAAGGTCATTTTGGACATGGAGCCTTCACAATCTATCAAGGATGTTCAAAAACTTACTGGGAGGGTCGCTACCTTAGGACGATTCATCTACAAGTCCGGAGATAATTGCTTGCCATTTTTTAAATCCTTGAAGAAGGTAAAAGATTTCATATGGACTGAGGAAAGTCAGGAGGTGTTTGAAGGATTGAAGAAGTATATGGTTCAATCCCCGTTATTGTCCAAACCAGCTCTGAATGAAACTTTTTACTTATATTTAGTTGTTTCAGAAAATGCCTTGAGCGTTGTATTGATTAAGGAGGAACTTAAAGTCCAGAAATCCGTATATTATGTCAGTAAGATTCTGCACGAAGCTGAATTGAATTATTCGACTATTGAAAAGTTTGCTTTAGCCCTAGTGATGGCTTCCAGGAAGTTGCGTCCTTACTTCCAAGCTCATAAAATTGAAGTACTAACAAATCAGCCCTTGAGAAATATTATTCACAACCCCAAAGCTACTGGGAGACTGATTAAATGGGCAATAGAGTTGGGAGAATTTGACATCAAGTACAAGCCGTGAATGACAATAAAAGCCCAGACGTTGGCTGGCTTCGTGGTGGAGTGTACTATACCCAACCAAGAAGTCGGGGGCAGAAAGATACTATATCTCAAGACACAGAAGGTAATAAAGGAGACAAAGAAAAGGGCTTTAAAGAGAAGGAATACTGGGTTCTCTATTTTGATGGAGAATCAAAAATAAATTCGAGTGGAGCAGGGCTTATTTTACAAATCCCAAATGGGTTCCTGATTAAATATGCCATAAAGTTAGACTTCCCAACCACAAATAATGAAGCTGAGTATGAAGCTCTGATAGCTGGCCTCAACCTAGCAGGGACATTGAGGGTCAAGAACTTGAGAGTCTGTGGAGATTCAAAGCTTGTCATATCCCAGGTCAAGGGGGAGTCTGAGGCAAGGGATGAAACCATGGCTAAATATGTGCGCCTAGTAAGGGCCGTTATGACTCAGTTTGACGAGTACCATGTTGAGCACATTCCAAGGGAGGAAAATATTAAGGCCGATGCCTTGTCAAAATTTTCCTCGTCAGAAATAGAAGAAAGCTCTGGGAGCATATACTTCCGCATTTTGAAAACAAGAAGCATTGATGTTAAGCTTGTTGCCCCAATAGGGTTGGGGATATCATCGATAGATCCTATTAAGGCCCATATTCAAACTGGTTGGCTCCCGAATGATGTGACTGAAGCCCGAAAGTTAGCCGTGCGAGCACTGAGGTATTTCTTGATTAACGAAATTTTGTATAAAAGATCTTTTGCAGTGCCTTACTTAAGATGCCTCAGGCCAGATGAGGCTCGACTTGCTCTAGAGGAAGTACACGAGGGCATATGTGGCCAACACATGGGGGCAAGGCCTTAGCCCATAAAATCACCCGATTAGGCTTCTATTGGCCAGAAATGATGACCGACGGTTGAGTGACATTTATGACACTTTATTACGCTCCGTAAAGCTTTGAATTGGTGTATTTGTACTCAAGTTGTTGGTGTTTTTACGTGTTTTTGTAGTGTTTTTGCATTGCAGGCATTTTCCAGGTAATCAGGTAAATTAGCATGGTTGTAGTGCTAATTTGGTGTTTACATAAAATTTAGACTTGGATGCAGCTGGAAAGAAGAGGATGCTTCAATTGAATGAACTCGGCGAGTTTCGACTTCAAGCTTATGAGAACCACAAAATGTATAAGGAGAAAGTCAAGAGGTGGCACGATAGGGGGCTAGTGCTTAAATCATTTATGCCGGGGGAACAAGTTCTTTTGTTTAACTCTCATCTCCGTCTTTTTCCTGGGAAGTTGAAGTCAAGGTGGTCAGGGCCGTTTGTTGTCAAAACTGTATTTCCACATGGACCGGTGGAAATTTTTGAGAATAATCTGGGCCAAGCATTCAAGGTAAATGGTCAGAGGTTGAAGCATTGCCATGGTGACACGGCAAACCGCGAGGTGGTTAGTGCCATTTTATTGTCCGTTTAATCTCGCATTTCTACGTCGAGCTAACGACATAAAACAAGCGTGTTTTTTGGGAGGCAACCCAAGTTTGTTGTACATTAGTAGGTAGAGGAAGCAAGAAGAAAAGAGAAAACATAAAAAAATTAGAAAAACAGAAAATTTTAGGGCCAACTTCAGAAGCTGAGCGCGCCCGCGCTGATCTAGCGCGCGGCCACGCTGGAATTCCAGAAACCAAGCGTGCCCGCGCTGATCTAGCGCGCGGCGGCGCCGATTTGGCAAAAAGTGAGCGCGCCTGCGCTGGTCTAGCGCGCGGCCGCGCTGGGGTCCCGAATCAGAAAATTAAACAACAGTTTGTGAAGAGAAAATCGGGGTTTTTAATAGAAAATCAATTTCCACCCGATTTTTACTCTTCCACATCCCAAATTTCCCTCTCCAAATCAAATTCACTATTCCCACTATTCCCATAATTAATTCCCACTTCTATTCTATATCTAATTCTCTTCTCACTTCCTATATATACATACACTTATACACAAACTTCTCCACCACTTCACAAATTCTCAAAACACAATTCTCTCTCAAACACTTATCTTTTATTCTCTCTTATTCAATCCCAATGGCACCCAAGAGACAAAGAACTCAAGTAAGCCGCAGCAGC
Organism: Apium graveolens; assembly: GCF_009905375.1. NCBI lineage: Eukaryota > Viridiplantae > Streptophyta > Magnoliopsida > Apiales > Apiaceae > Apium > Apium graveolens. Next base: position 242,790,366 of record NC_133649.1, on the reverse strand, counting down.
ACCGATTCTTCGAGTGCGGGTGGTGTGAGGCCGAGGTTTTCAACTCCTGAGGCTGAAGCAGAGTACACGAGGCTTCTCTTGAAGCCTATAGTGAAGGAGCGAGGTTTTCTGCCATCGGGGAAAGATGGTAAGTTGTTGGAGATGATCTTGGAGATGGGCTGGGTTCCTTTTTGTGAGGCACCCGCTGCAGTGCCCATGAGTGTTGTTTGAGAGTTCTATGCTAATGCAAAGGTGGAGAAGAATGGTTTCACTGTGGTTAGGGGGATGACGGTGGAGTATAGTGATGATGCGATAAGGAGGATGATTGAGCATCCCGCGAGAAAGCCCGGTCAGGACACTTGGAATGATAAGACTCCGGAGGACTTTTATCTGGATCTGATTGTTGCTACTTTATGTGTGCCTGAGACTAATTGGAAGTTCAAGAGGGGCACGAATGATTATTCCACGTTCCCTGCATCGTGCATGAACAAGTTTGCACGTGCTTGAAATTCATTTATCTGTGCTAACATCATTACATCTTCTCATGTGCATGAGATTATTGTGGAGTGTGCTCGTCTGTTGTGGGGTATTCTTCAGGGGGACTATGTGGATTTGGGGATGGTTATATACCAGGGTATTCTGAGGTTCTTGAGAAGAGGTACTACGAGTTCCATACCCTATGTGTCCGTTGTGATGAAGCTGTGCGTGACAGTTGGTGTTCATTGGCCTGCACATGAGCAGCTGCAGCTTTCCAGTGCTCCTATCGACAGTTCGATGCTGTTGAACATGACAGAGTGGTGTATGGTGGGAAGCCTGATCCTAAGGGGCTTGGCTATTCTTATGACCATCTGCCAGGTGGAAAGCTAGCGGATCAGACGTTTGTTGGTGGGACTTTGCAGGCTCGTCGAGCAGTATGGAGAGCTCAGTTGGGAGAGGAGGCTGGTTGTTGGGTCCCGAATTATCGTAGATGGGGGGGAGATTGAATACGATAATCACTAAATTAAAAATTCTTTCGAATCTTTAGCGGATATAGATTTAGTGCTCAGTTAGTGGTTCTGTGTTCTTGAGATGAATAGTGTTTGGTAATATAAAATGAGGAACACAAGATATTCGGGGAAGTATATATTCATATATAAATCCGCGAGGGGTGTTGCTACACTCCGGTAAATAAATTAACCGGCTACAATCTAAGAACAACAAAGTTCCTAGCTACTACAAAGATCAACAAATTAAACCCTATACAATGATCTAGCTTTTGTTTGTCTAAGAATTTAATTACCGGGTAACGGTTATAATGCCCCTATGAATATACAAAAGTTAAATCGGGAATTATAACGTTACTCCGGTGAGAAGTTAAACGGATATTCAAGGTGTCAGAGCTTCTCTATAAATCTTTGTTTCTTATTTTATCAACTCTCTTTTTGTTGGAGAAGAAGATAAACAAAACTATGTTTTTGATCTGCTGCTTGTGTAGACTTATATCAATTAAATTGTGTGGCTGAAATTGAACCACACAAATAATTGATTGTACAATAAATTGTGGCTGAGGATTCTGTGGCGACCAGGAGTATTTGTTTTATGGTGACCAAGAGATAAAGGAGGGAGTAGTGTTGCTCTGTGGCGACCAGGGTGAAGTACAGTACATTTACTTGTCTTGATTTTGTCTATTACGACCAAGAGTAAAGAGTCTGTGGCGATGCCTTGGACATATATTCAGTTTATTTGTTTACATCTGTGTGGCGACAACTACACACCAAAACAAACAAACTAACTTGTACGTTGTTATTTCATTTCCTGTTATTTGTTTTGATTTTCTTTTTATTTTTCTTTTTTCTTTTCTTTTTCCTTTTCCTTTTCCTTTTGTTTTTTTTGTTTTTCTTTTCCTTTCCTTTTTTTGTTTTTTTTCTTTTCTTTTTCTTTTTCTTTTTCTTTTTCTTTTCTTGTAATTTAAATTTTAACTAAATTAATTTATAAAATTAACTTAAATATAACTTATATAAATAAACTAATTTAGATTTATAAAATAAACTTATTTAAAGTTTATAAAATAATTTAAGTTTATTAAATAAATTATATTAAAGTCCATTGAATAAATTTATTTAATTTAACAATTAAACTTTGAGCTTCGCTAGTCCCCTGAGCTGTTTAGCTGTATACCCCGCACACCTCTTCTCGTACTTTAACAGATAAATGTTCAATCCAAGTACATTCCTCAACTTAACAATTGTTCTATGAATAATACCCAGATTCCTTTCACGAGCTGTTAATGCCTAGTGCAACTGGTCTGGTTCACAGACGACTAAACCCGATTCAGGTCTTCGTATTATAGCCTTGATTAAATTGTTAAGCTTACCTCAAGTTTATCACTTCGAACACTGACTATCAATAAACAACGATACTTTCACTGGAATCCTTTATGTTACTTTAGACAACGTCTTCATTAACCTCTGTCTATACCCTGTCTTCAATTCTTCAGATTCCTATGCTTCGAACACTGTTTATCTTTAATCAATGCCAATACACTGAAATCTTTTGGTAGCACTTATACACTGAATCTTCAACATTTTTGAAACCCTGAAAGTCTTTAACCTTTATTCTTCACTGAGGCATGATCATATTAATGAACTTCTTTCAGTGACCTGTAGACAGACTTCAGGCCTTCTTCTAATCTTCTGATTCTTTGTATTTGTCTTGTCTTCGTTCTTCCTAATTTCTTGTGTAGACATAGTATTATTAACCTGTCATGTTCTAGTGTTGTTATCGTGTTGAGTTATCACGTAACTATTCATACAGCTACGCAGTCTCACCAACAATCTCCCCATATTTGATTGTTAAACCTAAAAAACAAATTAAATAGAGAGGATAACTCAACTAACAACTAGAAAAAGTAAAGTACCAGGACTTGTAAATAATGCTACTGGTTTTCTGGATCAAATACTGCATTTCCAAATTTCTTGAGTAACTGAAATGAAAGTTGCTTGTTCCTCTAGCACTGAACTGATCTTCAAGTAGTTTCATCTTCATTTCCTTGATTCTTCAAATCTCTGCCAGATAATACTTCTCAGTCTTGAAGTAATCATCAGCTGCTTTTGTACAACCACATTTCCTGTTGAGAAGCACATATCTCTCTTGCGTCTCCCCCTATGAGGATCAACTACTTAAAGGAGATCAACTTCGTTTACCACCTTTCCCAGTACAATAGGATCCGTAGTTACAAACAACAATGGTGTGGTGTAGTGTACATGTGCTTTACCTTTTTCCTCCTCTCTGCTATTTATCCCCCTTAGTTGAGGAATCCTTCAAACTATTATATAAGCTTTTATCTCCACCTTAGAGAAGGAATGTATGCTGTTGTCTGAAGGAGTTCTCATATTTTAATTGGTTGGAAAAGAAATAACAAGTCAGAGTTTGATCAACCATGTCCCGTTAAATGCTGCAAGAGTGACTTCATTGTTGATCATCATCATGTTCACCAATCTTCCCAACTCCTTATACCTCCCAACTGTGAGATCACCAATTGTTACCAATTGTTAGCTCCCAACTTATTAGGTTTCGAAATATAATTTTTTTCATTCGACCATATTTCGACTGTATTTTAATCCAGTATGTAAATGTTAGGTCCCTAATAGTTAGGTTCCAATCATAAACAGATTCGAGACCCAAAATATCAAGAACCATGTTCAGGGATAGGGCATGGGATATGGTGTTTCTCTTTCTTCCTCACTGTGAGTGTGTGATTATGTTTCGTGTACCTCACAAGTGTTTCACTCTTCTCTCCACTCGTGTTTACACTCATTCTCACAAGTGTATCACTCCTCTCATAGCTCCAAAATCCAGCTGTACCTGCAAGGAAAATCACCTTAGCCATCCTTAAGGAGGTCACATGTGGTGCAATAGGAGTTCGCAAATCCCCATCCTTGTTAGACTCGTCAGATGAATCTGAGTCATAATCTACAAGTTGCTAATTTCCCTTTTAGGGTTCCAGATTTGAACTCTGGGAAGGCAAACAATGATCCAAAGAATTTAGCATAAAGATTAAAGTTCCCTTCTAATATCTGTGAAGACATTTCCTTCTGACTCATCAGGTAAATCTGAATTATTGTCAACAAGTTGCTGATCTGCACCTATGTCAGATCCACTATGCGCAGCTACATCCAGGTTTATTAGTCCTGGGGAGGTAGACACTGACCACTGACATATGGCTATTGGATCAGTATCCTCTCCTAACACCTGTAAAGGCAATTGGTCATTAAAGAACCTTGAACAATCGTATATGACCGTAAAATGGTCGAAACTTTTATTTCCGTCAACTCATCCTTTGTGTGTGTAACCTTTCCTTGTGCATCAAGAATTGTTTATGTTTGAGGTGGTGACACTATATCGGATACCCTGGCCGACAGACGAATATTAATAGACGCACCCTGTTGAGAGGATGAATTTAGTAACTATTTTATGCCTTTTCAGCCATTACATCTTTTTGAGAAGATGTATGGGGGCTAGCAGTTGTCTCAGTTTTGATATATCTCAAGTTTGTAGGAGACAGAGCTGTTGGGTTGACTTCAGAACCTTCTTTATTTGGTGCACTAAGGCACTTTCTCCCTCACGCTCACTCCTACTTCATTTTAGGGGTAAGAGAGTGTGACACCCCCAAATCCAGGGTCAGGATTGGGTGTCACTACACAACTTTAAACTATATAAACCTGTATATTAAAACAAATATACAGACAACCCCTCATTATTCAGGATTGCTTACAGGTTATGGTATGAAACAAAAATCTAACCTTCTATAATTATAATGTCTAAATATAATTTCATTACCTCATTACTAATTTTTCTCGTATTGATCACTCTGACACCTTCAAATTTCTTCAGCTGGAATCTCTCCACTTTTGCTGTCTATTAAAAGCTATTCACTTTTGTCCTCATTTGATACTGAAATAAATAAGAGTTCACAGAATAAGAGTGAGCCAAAAATGCCCAGCAAGTATCATAAATGGTTTCCAGGTATCAAATCAAAGAGAACTCCTGGAAACGATGATTGAATGATTTCAAAACGTCTTTATATATTTAAAACAGTTGAGTGAACAAAATGTCGGCCATCATTGGCCTTTAATCATAAATCACATTTTTATGTAAAAGAACAGTGAACGTTTTAATGTTTCATCTCTTTGAATCAAATATTTGTTTGATTTTGTAATTATGAACTATTCAAGAAGGAATGCTGTTAATGGCGATCAACAATAAATTAAACTGGACACTAGAAGCCAACATACGCACTATAACCTGCTGATCAGTCAGGATATGGTGCAGATCTATATCCAACTGTATAGACCCAACCAATATATGGGGTACCCAGGAAACTATGGCCTAATAATAAAGGGACCAGCCATCTCTGGCACTTAGGGTCCAGTTGATTACTGGCCCTCATCGTAACCATCCAGTCTGTGGAGTATTTTGATGCCAAATCATTTTGATTTCAAAACATCCTGATCCAGGGTTCGCAAATAACTCGAACGAATAGGTACTTGCTCAAGAGATCAATCGATAATCAAGGAATAAGATCAAAAAGGTACTTGCATAAATAAGAGTAATTGCAGTGAAATATAAAAACATTTAACTATTCTGAACTTAGAATAGGAATGAAGAAATATTTGCAGTATTTTAGGAGAAAGGTTAGGAATACTTGCCTCAATTGATACCCCTCTGATCTTTAACTATCTGCCAAATCACTCAGTCCTGATGTGTCTGTATTCTATTGATAGACTACTTGACCTTTCTTGTCATTCACCATTTTAGGTTTATCTCTATTCTGAATTCACTCATTTCATGACTACACATAATCAGACTTTACTTTTACCATCTCTGTCTAGCGCTGAATGTCTTGCACTATGGGTATCTATCATCACAAATACCATTCAATTAACTGATAATATATCATTGTCTAGCCCATACATTTATATTTGTCATCTACCCGCCCGATAATAATAGATATGAATCACATCTCCATCAGATAACGTTTAAAAGACATGTGGACGCATAATTTATAAAACACGTAAACACAAAAGGCATGTATCACATAATTCATATAATCACATAATTCATGTAGCACATAAGTTGAATCATCAAAAGATAGATCTCGATACGTTTAGAATAGAAATCGGGTCAAAAAGAGTATTTATCGATCAATAATCGACTCAAAATGATTAATAAGACAAACGCCCTTTTGATAAAAAAGAATTTAGGTCTCGAAAATATTTTTAATGAAAGCAGAATATTTTTCTGAGTCTAGAGGCGTTCGTATCGAATTAAACGGACGAACGGTTAATTTATTATGAATAAAATGAGAATAATTCATTAATAATAATATTAATTAAATTTTAAATACATTTACATAAATTTTAAAATCTAAAAAAATGATTTTTAAATCATTATTTGGCTTAATTATAAATAATTACATTTTATTTAACTATTTATAGATAAAATTAATTAATTAAATTAATTAATTAATTAAATAAATAAATCCATTTTAGGTTTATCTCTATTCTAAATTCACTCGTTTCATGACTACACGTAATCAGACTTTACTTTTACCATCTCTCTCTAGCGCTGAATGTCTTGCACTATGGGTATCTATCATAACAGATACCATTCAATTAACTGATAATATATCATTGTCTAGCCCATACGTTTATCTTTGTCATCTACCCGCCCGATAATAATAGATATGAATCACATCTCCATCAGATAACGTTTAAAAGACATGTGGACGCATAATTTATATAACACGTAAACATATAAGGCATGTATCACATAATTCATATAATCACATAATTCATGTAGCACATAAATTGAATAATCAAAAGATAGATCTCGATACGTTTAGAATCGAAATCGGGTCAAAAAGAGTATTTATCGATCAATAATCGACTCAAAATGATTCATAAGACAAACGCCCTTTTGATACAAAAGAATTTAGGTCTCGAAAATATTTTTAATGAAAGCAGAATATTTTTTCTGAGTCTAGAGGCGTTCGTATCGAATTAAACGGACGAACGGTTAATTTATGTTATTCCCAGTGGACTAACAATGAGATTTACAGAAGGGGGGTTGAATGTAAATCTCAAAACTTTTTCAAGTTTTGAGCAGTTTCTAAGACTAAGTGCTTTGATGAACAAATATGTGTGAATTGCTTTAAGCTAGTACAGACAGATATATATTCAAGCACAAATGTAAAGAACACAAAGAACTTAAAAAACTTTTTTGGTGGATATGTTGTTCCACCAGAGATGTGTTATTTCAGAAAATCTGTGAATCAAAGAATTGATCACAGCTGCATCCTAGTACAAACTAGATGATTTTCTCTCTGGATTTTTCTAAACAGCTCTTGAAAATTCACCATCTAATTACTAGCTGCTACTTGGTTTATATAACACCAAGTTTACAAGTGAAGACAAAACTGTAGATTACAATTAAAAGATTCTTCACATGTTTCTTCTTCATTTCTCTATCCAATGCAATCTAGGTTTAGCTGTGAATCTTTGAATTCTTCCTTGTTTGCACCAAAATGGAAATGCTGCTTTTTCTTGATTCCTCCTAGAGGCTGCCACATTCCAGTTTGTCTCTGTCAACCCATGTGCCTCTGTCAGCTTATGAATTATCACTATCAACTGCTATTGAACTTAGCATCCGTTGAAGCTTTTATCCGTTGATGGCTTTATCCGTTGAAGCATTAGCAGTTGAAGCTTTATCCGTTGATGCACTCATCCGTTGATGGATGTTATCTGTTGAAGCTTTAGAGACATCCGTTGAAGCTTTATTTCTCATCCGTTGAAGGCCTTTAATATCAGTTGATACTACTTCACTTATACAAAATTACAAGGCATGAAACATTTACAGTTAGCCCTCCTATTTGCATATCCACTAGTAGTCAACATGACTTATAATTTCCCACAACATCTAAGAATTACAATTTAAATACAGAGAATGAAATGTGCTACAATACTAAACTTATTTCTAAGTAAAGCTACTCCTTCAACGGATAGCCAAAATGGTCTTATCCGTTGAGGCTGCAAACACCAGATTTCTACTTAAGTGTTTTATTGAACTTATCATCAAACTAATACACATATTCCTAACAATCTCCCCCTATTTATGTCTACTAGAACTGTAGGCAAAAATTTGGGTTTAACTTGATGATAAAAAAACACTTAATAAACATATGAACTGAAATAAAGTAGAAATTCAAAAGTGCTGCAAAAGTGTATATACTGAGATAGAATTGAAGAATTACATTGTTTCCAAGGGTGCTCCTTTTTCCTGAGCAGATTAATTCCTTTTCCTTTGATCCCTTGTTTTCTTCCCTAGCCTTCTGTCATTCTCCTCTATTTGGAGTTGGAGTTGTCTGTATAATTCAGCATCATCTTCTTCATTGATGTCCAACTTAGATTGCATATCCTTGAGAGTTTCATTACTGGCAATCTTGAGCTGATCTTCAAGTCTGAAAAATGTTCTGACTTCTTTATTGTCTCTGAACTCCATCAACCAATGAGGTGATTTATGAACTGTAACTCCATGCTCTGGGATGAGTAATGTTCTAGGCAAGGCATTGGACTCCCACCAAGTTTTCTTTATGCTGGAATCTTGTTGAGAATCTCAGTTTTGGCAGTTCTGGTAAAGCCATAATCCCTTTTGATAGCTGAGTAGACTCTAATCAAGGTAGAATAGCCTTCATCCAGAATTCTGTAAAGAGGCCAAGTCCTTTCCCCACTTCCTTTATATTTGAACACTAGTCTTTCTGGAAGCTGTCTGTAGGCATCTATTCCCCTTACTTCCTCCAGCTCATCCAGATAGAGTTCAATGTCTGTAAATTCCTTTATGTCACAAATGTGAACATAATCATCCTTTGATGCTTGTGGCTTAGGCTTGAGTTTCTGAGTGCATTTGATTGAGGTTAGGGGAGGTGTTGATTTGATTTTTCTTTTCTGTTTCTTTGATGGTGGAGAAGTGGTTAAGAAGGTGGGAAATTTGATGGTGTCCCAATTAATTGGTTCCTCCTTAGGAGTGATTGTTTCACCATGGATGTTTATGAAGGGGTCAGGCACAATGGGTTCAGGAATAGAAGGTAGTGGTTTGGATTTTGATTGGGTTTCTTCAGTTTCATCTACAATCTTCCTTTTTGTATTGACCTTCTTTCTGTTCCCTTTCTGCCATTCCTTTCTTTCCTCACTTATTTCTTCCACATCATCACTAAACATGTCCCCCATACCTACATCTTCACCCTTGTCTTCAATTTCTTTCTTTTCTTCAGCTTGACTTGACTTTAGCTATTTTTCAAGCTTTGCTTGTGCTCTTTTGTCAGCTTTTAGCTTTTCAGCTTCTTCCTTTAACCTTCTGGTTTCTTCCCTCTTGGCTATTGAGAATTTGGGATGTCCTTGTATCACACAGATACTCTTTCCCTCTCTGAAGATAATAGCCATGTTCATTCTTTCAACCACATCCTTGGTCTCCTTGTGCTTTATGATACTACCTCCTAAAACCTTATCTTCATCAGGCTTTGGAAGAGGAAAATCCACTCCTTTCAACTGAGCAAGGCTTAGAGGGTTCTTTGTAGAGTCCTTGTTGGATCTGTGTTGGGCTTGAGAACCATAGGTTTTAGATTCTTTGAAGAAGTCTATCCACCCTTATTCCTCCTTACTGGCTTGAGCTCCATAATGATTGGCTCCACCTTTGTGCTATGCTTCACAGATTGTGATTTTGAGGTTGTAGAGCCAAACACTTGTTGCATCCTTTCATCAATTCTCCTCCTTTGCTCTTTGACTTTCATCTCAGCTGCTGCTATCTGGATTAGATCAATCCCATCAAGCTTTCTTTTGATTTGAGGTGTTGGAGTAGTGGTGATGGCAGGAACTAGCACTTTAGATATTTGAACTTTTGTTGATGGCTCTCCTTCCCCTTCCCTTTTATTCTCCCCCTTTTGTTATCATCAAGGATAGGGGTCAAGCCTTGTGCTTTTGCCAGCTGCAATAGTAGACTTGTCTGAGATTGTTGATTTTGAAGAATGGTGACCACAGAGTTTTCAATGATTTGAACTCTGTCTTCCAACTTGGTCAGCCTCTTGTTAGCATCAGATTCTCTCCTCAGTCTCAACAACAAATCTTGCATTGTACCATAAGGCATGACTGAATCCAACTTCTCAGAATAGTAGGATTTCAAGTCAGCAATATCCTTTTTGAGTTCATCCACACTCAAATTTTGTCTGATGTGCTGCAACTGCAGGAGATGCAGAGAGTCTAGATGAGCTTGAAGAATAGCCTTGGTACCAGCATCTGAAGTTTCCTGAAGGGTCTTTTGAATAGCCATGACCTGCTTGACCAAAGCTACACCAAACTGTCCTGGTGTAGATTTCTTTGTCCATGCCCATTCAGGTAAAGTTGGAACAGAACTTGGGCCTTCATTACCATCTCCCCCTAAGTTTAAGCTTCCATCCAAAGAAACAGAGTCATCATCATGAGAATTTACTTCAAATTCTTCAGATGGCTCACCAGCTTGAGAAGGCATCCTATTAACAGCAGCTTTATCTCTTTGAAGAGATTCTGAAGTGTGCACTATGTTCAAAGTCTGCTCTACCTCCACATTGCCCTGAGCAGCCAACAGTTGATAGGCTGAAACAGGATGAGTAAAAGTGTCAGCATCCAAGGAAATGTTATCAATTACAGCTTTGTAATGTTGCTGAAATTGTCTTCCCTTTTCAGCATCATCCACAATCATTGACTCACTAACAATGGCTGAATCCACCCTTATAGCTTCTATACCTGCTTTTCTCTCATTTTCTCTATATTCTTGCATCAGGGGCTCCCCCTGGCTCACACACACCCTCACACCCTCACCCTCACCTACTAAGGTGGCACTCCTCTTACTCACTTTTACCATGCTGAAAGAAATAGCATGCATATTTTGACTCTCAACCTCTCCTTTTGCTTGGGAGCAACCCAGCCTCTCACTCAAATTATCACTCCCTTCCCTCAATCCTAGAAGTGATTGTACAGTAACCATGTCTTCTACACTTGGAATTGATTCAGATATATGTGTAGAGACTATCAACGGATAGGAAGTATCCGTTGAAGTAGGAACTGATGGTATCAACGGATAACTGCTGTTAAGCTTATCCGTCGAAGAATGACCACTTGTCAACGGATGAGAAATATTCGTTGAAGAAGGAAAAGAAGTAGATATTGAAAGTGACATAATTGTTGAATCTGTGTGGATTGATTTTAAGTGAGGTGACACAGATTCTTCAACTAAGTCTGAAAGAATGGGCTGATGATCCAACAAATCATCTAAAAGATGATGATCACCAGGATTTGAGTGGGGCTCCTCCCTGAGTTTTAAAGAGGGAGAATCAGGAATTGATGTGAATATCATATCCACATCCAGAGATGGTGATGGAGAATTTGGTGATTGATGTGTGTCTATTATGAGAGAATGGGGCTATGACTCCACATTTGCTGGAGCCACATCAAGCTGAATTTGAGAAGGCAAAGATACAGGTGGATGTATCTGTGCAGTGTGTGCCCCCTGTGTTGAAACTGGGGTTTTAGCCTTCTTTCTTCTTGAAAAGGCTTTGATAGGTGAATGTGTGGCTTTAGTGTCCCTCCCTCTTTTGTTCCGTGTCCCTGGTTGGGGACTATTTTCAATAGCTGCATCTTTTTGGGAGGATGCAACTAGTAGATGTGTTTGAATCCTTTTGAACTATCACGGTCTTTTGAGAAACTGTGGCTTGGCTGGCTAGGGTACCACTCACCTCTCCCACCTTATCCTGAGGGGTTTTTTGATGTTCACCCCTCCCCTCACCACTCACACCCTGTTCACTCCCTTCAGGGTTTATGGTAGTTGTTACAACTGTTGTCTTTTGAGAAACAACATAGATGGTTTTCTTTGACTTATGTTTTGGAATTTTAGTTTTGGTGGCTTTGGAAGGAATCTGTTGGGACAAAGACACAGATTCCATTGCCACACTTGAAGGCAAAGAAACAATGGGGTTGGAAGAAGTAGGAGTTGCAGAAGTATTTACCTCACTTACCTGAGGTGCATTCATTATTGGTAAATATACCAATGACACCTGGCTATTGAGTTTAATTCTTAAAAGGTCTGCAAGGACCCTTTTCTTTTGTGCCCAACATTTGAGTTTATTGCTCTCATTGGTTATGACCAAACCTTCAGCAACATGGTTAGCCAATAACATAAAGAATCTAGCATAGTAGATGTTATGAGGTCTATTAGCTTTGTTACCTAACCTGGAACCTAATTCTAGTATGACATAGTTGCTAAAATTAAAGTACCTATCAGAAACTAGCATATAGAGCATATTAAGAAGAGATGAAGTTATGGCATCAAAATTGCTAATCTTCCCAGAGAAAACCTTGATAAAGGCATCTCCAAGAAAACTCCATTCTTTCCTAAGGCCCTTTCTTCTAATGCTCCCTAAACTAGCAGAATCAAAAGAATAGCCTATGGAATCTAACATAGCAGATACATCATTATCAGTATGTGGTGTCATGGCATTATTCTCAAGTAGCTTAACGCAAGACTGTATATCATCACAGTTAATACAGTAATCCTTATCTTTGAGAGAGAAAGCAATGGTCATGTCTGTGGAGTTGAACTCTGCTGTTGTCCAAATTTCCTCAATTACCTCACAGTAGATAGTTGGGGCTTCTAGCATTGCATAGCTTAGTTTGCAGTTTTTGATGAAGTCCATCATCTTGTGATAATCTGAGTGGGCTTCATTCTTTTCCACCAAGGCTACAAAATTGTTCTTTTCATAAATAAATCCAGACTGAGACATAATCTTGACTACTGGTGCCATTGTTGTGAGTAGAGGTTGCAGAGAAAGATTGAGAGTTTTGGGAGAGAAAGAGAATAAAAGCTTTTGAAAAATAGCAAGAAAACGTAAAGTGAAAATAAGAATTCAAGGGGGCTTTTATACTTTCTTGAATTAAATAGTTCTTTTAAGTAAATTACAGCTGTTTGAGCATAAAATAAACGGTAGAAATTCTTAAAACTGCCTTTGATACAAATACATACAACTGTATATGTATCGACGGTTAAGTAAAAGAATCAACGGCTGTGACTCATGTAAAATGACTGATGTGAAAATTCAATGGATGAGGTAAATGGTTATCCGTTGAAGATTAACACAGTTTTATCCGTTGAAGGATAAAACTACCAGAAATGTATTTGTCTTTCAACGGATAATAAACATCCGTTGATAGAACAATTTTGGCTTTCAACGGATAGGGAATATCCATTGATGAAATAAACTATATGCAAAGCCAACTTTGTTCTTGCAACAAATTCATTTCAGGCTACAATATAAATTGCAATAGGACAATGAAATTATGAATAATTAAGCATACCTAGCTCACTTACTAATATTGTGAATGTTGATTCATCAAGTGGCTTGGTGAATATGTCTGCAATCTGCTTTACACTTGGAACAAAATGAAGTTCCACTGTACCTTTCATCACATGTTCCCTTATGAAGTGGTACTTGATGTCAATGTGTTTGGTTCTTGAGTGTTGCACTGGATTTTCAGTAATGGCAATGACACTGGTATTGTCACAAAATATAGGAATTTTGTCAACAGTTAGCCCATAGTCATATAGTTGATTCCTCATCCACAGTATCTGTGCACAGCAACTACCAGCAGCAATGTACTCAGCTTCAGCTGTTGATGTAGAAACTGAATTTTGCTTCTTGCTGAACCATGACACAAGCTTATTCCCTAGAAATTGACAGGTGCCAGTTGTACTTTTCCTGTCTATTTTGCAACCTGCATAATCTGCATCTGAGTAGCCAATTAGATCAAAACCAGACTCTCTAGGGTACCAAATTCCTAGATTTGGAGTCCCTTTGAGATATCTGAAAATTCTTTTAATAGCCACTAAGTGAGATTCTTTAGGGTCAGCTTGAAATCTAGCACAGAGACATGTAGAAAACATTATATCAGGTCTATTAGCAGTTAAATATAAAAGTGAGCCAACCATGCCTCTATAACTTGTAATATCCACAGACTTTTCAGCCTTGTTTAATTCAAGCTTGGTGGCAGTGGCCATGGGAGTTTTTGCAGATGAACAATCCATTAAGTCAAACTTCTTTAAAAGATCATAAATATATTTAGTCTGACTAATGAAAATTCCACCACTAACTTGTTTAACTTGTAAACCAAGAAAATAAGTTAGCTCTCCCATCATGCTCATTTCATATTTACTTTGCATTAACTTAGTAAACTTTTTGCAAAGCTTATCATCTGTAGAACCAAATATAATATCATCTACATAAATTTGAACAAGTATTGTAGAGCCATTAACATTTCTAAAGAAAAGAGTTTTGTCAACAGTACCTCTTGTGAAGTAATTATCTAGCAGAAATTTTGACAAAGTCTCATACCAGGCTCTAGGTGCTTGCTTTAGTCCATAGAGTGCTTTCAATAGATAATAAACATGATCTGGAAAATTTGGATCTTCAAATCCAGGAGGTTGGATTACATAAACTTTTTCCTCCAATTCTCCATTCAGAAATGCACTCTTGACATCCATTTGATAGACTTTGAAATTGGCATGGGCTGCATAGGCTAGAAAGATTCTGATGGATTCAAGTCTGGCAACTGGAGCAAATGTTTCATCAAAATCTATTCCCTCTTGTTGAAAATAGCCTTTAACAACCAATCTGGCTTTATTCCTTATGACAATGCCATTTTCATCCATCTTGTTTCTGAATACCCATTTTGTGTCAATAGAACTCTTATTCTTTGGCTTGGGTACCAGCTTTCATACTTTGTTCCTCTCAAATTGGTTTAGCTCTTCTTGCATTGCTAAAATCCAATCTGGATCCAATAGGGCTTCTTCCACTCTCTTAGGTTCCTTCTGTGATAGAAAACTACTATATAGACATTCATCTTGAGTAGTCCTTCTAGTTTGCACTTTAGATGTAGCATCACCAATGATCAATTCAAAAGGGTGATTCTTGGTCCATTTCCTTTGAGGTGGTAGATTAGCTCTAGATGAGGTTGCCTCGGTATTGTCATTATGTGAGATAGAATGTTGATTGGTTGAAACTCCCCCTGAGTTGCTGATCCTTTGAAAGGAATTGGGAGTTCTATTACTTGATGAAGTGAAATGATTATCCGTTGATAGACTGTGATCAACAGATGCTTCATTATGAACTTCAACGGATGATGCACTTTGTCTTTCAACGGATGCTGCATTGCTTCTATCAACGGAAGCTGAATTATGACTTTCAACGGATGCAACATTAGGTGCATTGTCCAAAGGCAGATTTTGAGTTCTTTTCGAGGTGCCTTCTCCATCATTCCCATCTTCACTATCATCATAATATATCTCAATGTTGTCAAATTTGAGTCCTTCATGAAGTCCCTCATCTGTTAGTCCATCAATCTTTTTATCATCAAACACAACATGCACAGATTCCATGACAATGTTGGTTCTTAGATTGTAGACCCTATATGATTTTCCAGCAGAATAACCAACAAATATTCCTTCATCAGCTTTTGCATCAAACTTTCCTTTGTGATCTGGTTGATTCCTTAGAATGTAGCATTTGCAACCAAAGACATGAAGAAAGTTTAAGGTTGGTTTTCTTCTCTTGAATAATTGATAGGGAGTCATGCCTTTTGCTTAATTGATTAGAGAAATATTCTGAGTGTAACATGCACAGTTAACAGCCTCAGCCCAAAAGTATGTTGGGAGTTTTGACTCTTCAAGCATTGTTCTTGCAGCTTCAATTAGTGACCTGTTCTTCCTTTCCACCGCACCATTCTGTTGTGGAGTCCTTGGAGCTGAGAACTCATGCATGATCCCATTTTCTTCACAGAACAACTTCATGGTTGAATTCTTAAACTCAGTTCCATTGTCACTCCTGATATTCCTTACTTTGAAATCTGGATGATTGTTGACTTGCTTGATATGACTGATAATGATTTCACTAGCTTCATCCTTTGATCCAAGAAAATAAGTCCATGAAAACTTTGAGAAATCATCTACAATCACTAGGCAATGTCTTTTCCTTGAAATTGATAATACATTGACTGATCCAAAAAGATCCATGTGTAGCAGTTGTAATGGTTCATCAATTGCTGATTCAAGCTTCTTACTGAATGATACTTTCTTTTGCTTTCCTTTCTGACAAGCATCACACAGTCCATCCCTTGTGAATTCCACTAGAGGCATTCCTCTAACTAAGTCCTTTTTGACTAGATCATTCATTGTCTTGAAATTCAAATGGGACAGCTTCTTGTGCCATAGCCAACTTTCAACTGGACTTGCTTTGCTGAAAAGACAAGTAATTGATTTTGTATCTGTAGAGTTGAAGTCAGCCAAGTACACATTCCCTTTTCTAACTCCAGTTAGAACCACTTTGTTGTCCTTCTTGTTTGTGACAACACATGCTTCAGAATTGAAGGAAACAGTATTCCCTCTGTCACATAGTTGACTGATGCTCAATAGATTGTGTTTGAGACCATCAACTAATGCAACTTCATCAATGATGACATTTTCTTTTGAAATCAAGCCATATCCCATAGTGAACCCTTTGCTGTCATCTCCAAAGGTTATGCTAGGGCCAACTCTCTCCTTGAACTCTGTGAGCAGGGTGAAATCTCCTGTCATGTGCCTTGAACAACCACTGTCCAAGTACCATAGATTCCTTCTTTTTCCCTGCACACAACAAAATCAATCAAGTTGATTTTGGTACCCAAGTTTCCTTGGGTCCAGCCTTGTTAGTCTTTTTCCTAGACTTCATTCCTCCTGCATCTTTTGACTTAGGTAACTTTGGGTCAACCTTGGTCTCAGATATAGTTGGTTGAAGTGTAGGGTTAGTCACAGAATCATTTAGCACATTTGGTTGAATTTTATAAGGCATAGATTGTGCAAACATATTATTCCAAATAGGCATGTTGTATGAAATTTGAGGCATACTGAATGTAGTAAAATAAGGGTTATTAACATATGACATGTTTGCAAAATGTGCATGAGGATTCTGATGTGACATAACAGGCATAGCATGCAGAGGTGATATAGACATGTTAGGCATGGAAGGAGTTAAAGGCATGGGAGCATTCTTAATAGATTTGCAGTTATCAGATAAATGATTAACACTTTTACAATGCACACAGCTTTTTCTAGGAGCATACTTATCAGGTGTGTAATTGTTGTGTTTGTTAATCCCTACCTTCCTATTTCTATTAGATTTTCTTTTAGTTTCCTTTTTATCCTCAACCAACTTAAGCCTATTTTTCAACTGATCTAAGGTCATGTGTCCTATATTCACCTTACTGGCATCTTTGGATGTGCTAGCTTCTTCCTTGACAAAGTTCTTGGAAGTTGAACCAAACTTCTTATTGAGATTTTTCAAATTGTTCTTTTTAAAATCACTTGCCTGTTTTAATTGACGAGCCTTCAACAGATGCTCTTTTTCTTCCTTCAATGGATAACTTTCATCATCCGTTGATTCCACATCCGTTGACAATCCATCAATTAATTCAACTTCCTTTTTGGTTTTCTTCCAGGCATTCTCATAGAGTGATTCAATTCCCTGAACCTTGACAATTTGAGCACTAACATCCCAAGATTTTTTCTAGGCCTTGATTACCTCTTGCTCACGTTCTAATTGTTTAGAAAGAATTTCTACTTTCTTAACAGATTCTTCTAGTTCACTCTCAACAGTCAAGCATTTGATTTTAATCTTTTCAAGCTCAATTACCTTACCCTCTAACACAACATTCCTATCACTTAAAAACACATTATTCTCTTTGATTCTTATGTTTTCTTTAGCTAGTGATTTAAGGGAAACACGCAAATGATATAATTCATTGGACATATCATTTATGGCTTCATTGCATTCAATATTAGAAAGCTGAGAGAGGTCAGTAGTAATTACCTGGTTGCTTGATGAACTAGTTTCATTTTCATCAGAATTAGCCATCAGGGCTAGGTTGACATATTCCATGTTATCATCTTCATTGGCTCCATCTGCTGCCCAATCATCTTGAGTCAGAAAAGCCCTTTCCTTTTATTTGAGTAAATCGAAATATTTCTTTTTGTAATCAACTTGCTCAAATTTCTTCTTATCAGAGGATGGCTTTCTGCACTCATTTGCAAAGTGTCCACTTATGCCACAGTTATAACATTTGAACTTAGATTTGTCCACCATGTTCTTGTTTGACTTAGTGAATTTTGCATTTTTCTTGAATTTCATCTTTGCAAACCTCCTGGACAGAAAAGCCAGATGTTCATCAACATCATCAGAGTCATCTTGACTGGAATTGTCTTCAACCTCAACTACTTGCTCATTTCCCTTGCTTGATTCTGATTTGCTTGTGCCAATTTTAAGACTTGGCATTGTCTTTTCTTCATTCCTGGCTTCAATCTTCTCATTGTCAGCTACAAGTGCAACTGATCCACCTTTTCTTTTTCCCTTTTCCAACAGCTCATCTTGCTCCATCTCAAGTTCACAGGTTTTCAAAATTCCATATAATCTTTCAAGTGTGAAGTCCTTATAATCTTGAGAATTTCTTAGAGAAACAGTCATAGGCTTCCATTCCTTTGGTAGAGACCTCAGAAATTTTAAATTGGAGTCCTTGACTTGGTACACTCTGCCATACAGCTTCAATTCATTCAACAGTTTCTGAAATCTGTTGAAGGTATCATTCAATGATTCTCTTTCTTCAAAATGAAAATATTCATACTGTTGAATGAGAAGCTGCATTTTGTTTTCTCTAACTTGCTCAGTACCTTCACAGATAAGTTGCACAGTATCCCAAATTTCCTTAGCAGTTTGGCTGTTAATGACATTGTCAAACATATCTTGATCTAGGCCATTAAACAGAATGTTCATGGCTTTCTTGTCCTTGTGAACCTCTTCAATATCTTCAACAGTCCATTCTGCTTTTGGCTTGGGAATAGACTGTCCAACAACAACTGTTGCAGTAGTAGCTGTGGCCACCTTGTGAGGGATGTGAGGACCATTTTCAATGCAGTTGATGTAGCTTTCATCTTGAGAGAGAATATGTAAATGCATCTTCACTTTCCAGTGATGATAGTTATCTCTTTCCAGGATTGGAATCTATACACCAATATCCTTCTTACTCATGATGTTAGCAGAATAGATCTTTAAACTCTTTGTATGTTAAGAGCTAGCTCTGATACCAATTGTTATTCCCAGTGGACTAACAATGAGATTTACAGAAGGGGGTTGAATGTAAATCTCAAAACTTTTTCAAGTTTTGAGCAGTTTCTAAGACTAAGTGTTTTGATGAACAAATGTGTGTGAATTGCTTTAAGCTAGTACAGACAGATATATATTCAAGCACAAATGTAAAGAACACAAAGAACTTAAAAACTTTTCTGGTGGATATGTTGTTCCACCAGAGATGTGTTATTTCAGAAAATCTGTGAATCAAAGAATTGATCACAGCTGCATCCTAGTACAAACTAGATGATTTTCTCTCTGGATTTTTCTAAACAGCTCTTGAAAATTCACCATCTAATTACTAGCTGCTACTTGGTTTATATAACACCAAGTTTACAAGTGAAGACAAAACTGTAGATTACAATTAAAAGATTCTTCACATATTTCTTCTTCATTTCTCTATCCAATGCAATCTAGGTTTAGCTGTGAATCTTTGAATACTTCCTTGTTTGCATCAGAATGGAAATGCTGCTTTTTCTTGATTCCTCCTAGAGGCTGCCACATTCCAGTTTGTCTCTGTCAACCCATGTGCCTCTGTCAGCTTATGAATTGTCACTATCAACTGCTATTGAACTTAGCATCCGTTGAAGCTTTTATCCGTTGATGGCTTTATCCGTTGAAGCATTAGCAGTTGAAGCTTTATCCGTTGATGCACTCATCCGTTGATGGATGTTATCCGTTGAAGCTTTAGAGACATCCGTTGAAGCTTTATTTCTCATCCTTTGAAAGCCTTTAATATCAGTTGATACTACTTCACTTATACAAAATTACAAGGCATGAAACATTTAAAGTTAGCCCTCCTATTTGCATATCCACTAGTAGTCAACATGACTTATAATTTCCCACAACATCTAAGAATTACAATTTAAATACAGAGAATGAAATGTGCTACAATACTAAACTTATTTCTAAGTTAAGCTACTCCTTCAACGGATAGCCAGAATGGTCTTATCCGTTGAGGCTGCAAACACCAGATTTCTACTTAAGTGTTTTGTTGAACTTATCATCAAACTAATACACATATTCCTAACAATTTATTATGAATAAAATGAGAATAATTCATTAATAATAATATTAATTAAATTTTAAATATATTTACATAAATTTTAAAATCTAAAAAAATGATTTTCGAATTATTATTTGGCTTAATTATAAATAATTATATTTTATTTAACTATTTATAGATAAAATTAATTAATTAAATTAATTAATTAATTAAATAAATAAATCCATAAATAATTAATTAAAATAAATTATAAATAATTAAATCAAATTTTGATTTTTGAAAATAATAAAGAAAATAATTTTATGGATTTAAAATAATTTAGCTAATTATTTAAAATAATTAACTAAATTCATTTTGAATTTAAAAACAATTTTTAGAAATTGTGAATAATTTTTTTTGAAATATTTTTATAATAAAAATCAGAAATAGGTTTTGGGGTTAGGGTCACCTTCCCCACTGAATCAAACGGTGGCCGGAGAAGACCACCGGAACCGGTGGAAGGTTCACCGGAATCTGGGTTTGCCCCAGAAACCGGCAGCCTCGCCGGAACCGGCGAGTCTCCGATCTGGCCCCAAATCACCGCGGTTTTCTGCAATTTTTGATCCAATAACTTGCAATTCAGTCCAGCTACTTTATTAACATCACAACATCAACATATTTTCCTGGAAACTCAATCTCCGGCTAAACCAATGAAGAACATTGGCAAGTTTCGGCCGAATACCATTCTCGGCGAATCCACAACTAAATTTTACGGAATAAATTGCAAAACGAAGCTCGGGAAATATACAAAAGTTTATATCATCAAAATCATCAATCAACTATCATGTAAACTGAAAAATTGAAATTTAAATCAAATAAAATAAAATGAAACAAAAGCTCAGTTTTATCGATTTAGCAATAGGACGAACAAAATAATAGTATAAATCGATTGCAAATGACATGTAGAAGCTAATTATCACATCAAAATTATTCAAATATTACTCAATCAAAAACCCCCAAATCGGGGTATGAACCCTAAAATACGAATTTGAAAATTACTTATCGTTTAAATGATTTGATGGTTGAAATAGGTAGAACAGATCAAGGGCTTCACAACGGTTACAAATACTTGTGATTTGGAGTTCAATATCACCTTCAAATTTGACTTTGATTTTCAGAATTCTCCAAGAACACCAAGAACAGCTTTTTAGAGAATTTTCAGAAAATCATACCTCAATTACTATGTGTTATTGAACTCTACTTTTGAAGTATAATATACCAAATTGACCAGAAAAAGATTATCTACACAATGGAATCATCAAACCATAAGAACAACATCAAGAACAAATTTTCCTAATTTAATCTTTAATTAATTCGAAATAAACTAAATAAATAAAAAAAGTACCTTGATTCCTGCACCAAAATAGTTGATTGATTCAGAAATAGTTTTTCGAGAGCTTCAATTTGATATATTGAATGCCCGAATCGGAGTTCGATAACGCATTCGTTTGTGCGTTTGATTTTCAAGAACGTAGCATTTTTTAGGGTTTCTCTGTATTTTTATCGATTTTAACTGAATGATTATGATTATACGAATAAAATAAAATAACAATTAGGCTATTTATATTTATGGAATATTGGTTCATCTTGGATCGTATTGGATCGATAAATTAGTTACTGTAAGGTCCCGTATGAGGGCTATTTTAAGCAAGAAGGAGGGTTGAATAACTTAATTACCAATTTAAAAATTGTTGTGGCATTTTAAAAATATTTTATCCATTTTTAAAACTTTACCGAGTGGTTATGTAGTTTATATGTGCGGAAGATAAAGTGCAAGGAAAGAAAATACCACACGGTGATTATATCCTGGTTCGCGATGGCGCAACCTCTAATAGATTCACTCACCCCTACTCCAGTCCCCGAGCTCCTCTCCCCGACTCGGGATTTTCTCTTATAATAAACTCGCACCTTTAGTAGGCGGAGAAGCCTTTACACCCTTTACAAGTATTTTTCTTGGTGCGTAACACAAGGGTCACCACCTCAAAATAAATGTAATACCTACACAACTTATCTTAGACAATAACTCCCCGCTATTACTTCAAAGTTGTTGTAGAGCCTTTGTGTGAACTTGGCTTCCTTAGCTTTTGCCGGTCTTGGATCTTAGTGATCCGGTCTTGGGTCTTTCCTCTTCTTCACGGTGCAAAGACTACTAACTCCCCATTAGTACGTCTAGGACTTGGGTCTTAGAACGAGAATCACCTCACATCACTTCACTTTACTACAAAACTAACAAGACAATCCACGAAACAAACCAAGTATAGAAAAGATGGTTTGAACTAGTATGTTACTGTACTAGCCCACAATTAGTATAATATTCAAATAAGAATATTAAAACTAAATAACAATACTTGACTTAAGAATAATACAAGTTGGTCAAGTATATTTATAATTACTCCTTTATAGATTTAATAAATAGGTGGAGTAATATAAGAAGTCTTTTTATATTAAGCACTTATGGCTTATGACTTCTTTAGTATTCTTCTTCTTTCGATTAATTATTTATAGATCGAAAAATACTTTAATTACAACCTCGGAGTTGTAATTTTACCTTTAAGTATATCAACTTAAGGTTTTAAGGTATACTTGTATATTGACGATTATAAGGTCAAAGTATACTCTCTTAACTTCAAGCACATTTATAAGATTTATGAGTCTTAGCCAAGATCCAATTAAATAAGTGCAAGTAATTGGCTTAAGATTGTGCTTTCGAAGTTTGGACGAATAATTACGAGTATTTTATAGATATCGTAATATAACCCCACGGAACACCGAAAGATGTTAGAAGGGGCTTATATGATATGACTCGTAATTTTATATATACACGATATGTGTTAGCCAAGATCCAATTAAATAGCGTAAATTAATTGGCTAACTCGTGGATTTGATTCGTCCTTAATTTTAACGGATGATTACGAAGTAGTTTATATGGAACAAGCTATAATCCCCCGGAACACTAAAGATGTTAGAAGGGATTACACTTTTACTTCGTAATATTTTATATGTACATTATTAGTTAGACAAGATCCAATTAAAGAGCGTTAAGTAATTGTCTAACTCGTACGATCCGTTTTAAGATTTGACAAATTACGAAGTGTTTATATGAGACAAGTAATAATCCCCCGAAGAGCACTAAAGATGCTAGAAAGGATTACACTTAAACTTCGTAATTATTTTATGAGCACGAATGAATGTTAGCCAAGATCCAATTAAAGTGCAAGAAATAATTGGATAACTCGTACTTGTGTCAAAAATAATCTCCCCTTGGAGATAAAGTACTTTTCTTTTTAGATCTTCTCGTTGGAATGATTTATGTGAAGATCAAGTACTTATTCGAATTCCGATTTCGAATCTAAGTTCTCCCCGAGAACTTCCTTTATAAGAGAGCTTGTATTAGAGGTTAAGATGAAGTAGAGAAGTTAAGTACAAAGCTTAAATACAAAAAACTCGAATAAGAAGCTAAAACTAACCACTTTTAAAAAACGGTCGGAAAAGTTCGCCGGAAACATTCGCCGGAGATTTGACCGGATTTTGGCACTTTGGTCGAACTTGGGCAGCCCTTCGGGAGGCCGGAAAATGGTAGTGGATGATCTCACTTGGTGGGATAAAGCTTGGTTGGGTGAAGCTAAGCTTGGGTTTCAAAAACCTTGTATATATGTAAGTATATAGAAGAGAGAGAAGGTTTTTGAGAAGAAGTGTGTGTATAGAATTTGAAAGAGATGAAGAGAAGCACTTCTTGAAAAAATCCCAGCAACTTTGTGGCTCTTTAGCTTAAAGAAAATGGGTTGAGGTGGGGGTTTATTTATAGAAGGAGTTGGGTGGATTGAATGGTTGAGATTTGAGAATGAATGAATGGTGGATGGAGTGTATCACATGGATTGATGACATGGCAAGTAGGTTGTGTTTCTTTGCAAGTGGGAAGGAAGCACAAGCTAGTATCCATTAAAATCTCAGCTGATATATATATATATATATATATATTAAATATATATTTTCTTTTTCTTTTAATCATTCTTTAATTACTTTAATTAAGGATTAAGCACCATTAATTATGACCACCCCAAAAACTCTTAAATAAATATCATAAAAAAATATGATAATTACCTAAATATTATAAAATTATGTCCTGCAAGTTTTGGTCAACTTTAGTCAATGGTAACTAGGTCAAACGTGGTCAACTGTGGGACCAACTGCCTCGATTTTTGTGCCCGGACAAAAATTCTCTGAATGCTACGAAATTTTTACCATACTTAGAAAATACCATTTAAATAATCCATACCAAATTTAAGTCATTCTAGCATGTGAAAGTATTTTATCTAAAATTGGAACTATTCTTTCAACCTTTCTTCCGAGTAAAAATACCATTGGTCTTGAAAAAAAAGAGATGGATCTTTTGACCAAAGTTTTGACTTGTATAAATACTTAAAATATATTTCCTACTATATGATATATATTTGGGTGATAGGAAATGTGTTTGAGTATTTTTGAATAATTTTCTCCGAGAAATGCTGATTTTACGAAACGGGAGAAAATTACTGTAAGTGTACAGAAATGAGTTGCAGAACTGGATATTAATATTCCAATCATGAATATTAATAATCTTTGAATAAAAACTCTTTTGATTATATGTAGAGATATATTTTGGAGTGAAGAGTTACATATTTTTGATATAACACGAGACTTCTAAAAAATATTTCTGATATATTCCTTATTCGAGCTTGTTGCTATATTCCTGTTGCAACACAGATCTAAGAAATATCATATCTTGATGTATCTTCTTTGATCATATTGCCTTAGAGATATATTCCATAAAGATATAGTTTTGATATTTTGCAAGAATGGAATATCTCTTTTATCTGTTTAAAAGACATGATTTTGCTAGTTTGACTTTTTGACTTTGATTTGGATCAATTTAAATTCATGTCCTAATGGAGAGGATCTACGTATTCTTAATTTTATGTTTAATCGTACAAATACCAAAATAAATAATATATCGAAGATATCCTTTCAGTTACTTAGCCGCTAAGTAACTGCAAAAATGATCCGATTTGATACCCGTATTGGATAATTATCCAAACCGGGCTTCTTATAAAACACTTTATACGAAAATAATGTAATATTATCCCGTCTTTTGAGAATACGGGTTTTGTTGCTTTATCAAAATGATTATCGTATCAAAAATTTTGCACCGGGACACGTACGGGTCAAACCGTAATCCGGATCGAAAAAGTTAAAACACGGAAAATGTCCGAAATTACCATATTAGGTTAGGAAAGAGTTTTCGAAAGAGTTTCAGGTTGTAAAAACGTAAAGACAGTTGAGGTTGGACAATTCCCCGCTTTATAAAATAATTTTGTAATTATTCATAAACTAATTAATAAATTCATAAATCAATATAAAGTCATATAACACTCCAAAAATTACCAGAAAATACCATAATTATCTATATTTTATTCTGGACATCATAAAATTAATATACTTATACTTTATCACATATATATATATTCACATATCAGCACCAATCATCAGATAATTTACCAAAAATCACATAATAATCACTTAACAATTATTTATTGATAAAATAATTACACGTTATTTCCCGGATGTTACATCCTCCCCCCCTAAAAGGATTCTGTCCTCAGAATCACACTAAGGATCAGATAATGATACATTCAAGTATCTCACTTTCATTTGTCCAGGTGAATCTTTCAACCTTATAACTTTTCATAAACTTTATCTCGTAACATTAATCATTACTCAATAGCCTCTTGCTAACATTATATTCTATTAGTTGCTCATATATCTCAACTCAAGCCTCCATTTTATATATAATGGATCCAAATTTACTCTTCCTGAGTATACACATATAAACACCCTATTATTTTGCAATACATGAGGCAGTGACACCCACTCGCTTACACTTACTCTGCCTATTTTACAGTCTCAAAAGGACCAACATAACGCATATAAATTTTCTTTTCTTTCTAAATCTAGTAATTCGTGCTCAGGAACGTTTCCAATCGTCACTCATTGTTGATCCTCATTCCCATATGTTTTGTTCAATTACCCTAGTTTGTAATCGCTTCCAATCGCATCCGAGGCTCTTTAATCGTTCTCTTATTCTTCTCCTCCATTTGCGAATGATATACTGAGACCATGACGTCTTTGATGTCCAACATTATCGAAGTTACATTAGAGTTAAGAATTAACGAGAACATCTCAACTATACATGATTGATGCACAAACGTATCATCATACCTTACTTTCTTTCAAATCACGATCGAGTAAAGAAAATTTACTATCCTGGAGGTATCACTTGTATTTTCTAACCCATATTATCATTTATTTTGGTTCCAAGGAGTTCTCGTATGAACTAACTTACAATGTTCTCCCTTGACATATACTCACATACAATGTTCATTCTTTTTGTTATATCATATTATCCGAAAGTGTTCTTTGACATCTATGTCTGCCTCATACTCTTGAAATAACTTGACTCCCTTGAGTTAATAATGTTTAGCCAAATTCCTCCCTTTAAGTTCCGCCTTACCTAATTCTCGTTCATCTAGAAGTGGTATATATATTGTTCTGGTTCGACATAATTCACCGTATTCTAAATATTTCTGTCACATCTCCCATCAAATAGTGCTGATCATTCATAATCAATTCCAGGATTTGATGACCTACCACCATTTCTTCAAGCAACAACTAATCCCTTTTTGGATAAACTATTTATTAATAAAAGAGAATGACAAGGTTTTAGATAACTTATCCTTAACAATTTAAATAACGGTTGCTTCCTCTTTGGTTTTCAAGTGATTCTCGATATCGCTCCTTAACGAGCTATATTCATTTTTAAAAAGGTTACGGTAATCGGTTCACCTTCAGATGTTGGCTTTAATTCTTTAATAAATATGACATTTACTTACATGTCCTCCTATTTCCATTCTTATGCCATGTCAATCCATACCTTTGTTAAAATTTCCATACTTAATCGTAGTCTTCGAATGAATTTCCTATCTCCAAATATAGGTGTCTCACTTCATGCCCTACATTAGCTCTAGCATCCCAATGTTCATAACCTTCTTATATCTTGAACAATTCTACAGAATTTCTTTATCATCCTTTTGATTCCACTTTCCTATCTAGCCAAGTTCTCCATTCTCATGACTCATTGTCTCTTCTTAATATAAGAAATCCCTTCTTTCTAATTGTACTGATTTGATTATCATTAGATAAGACCTTCTGTGGCTAATACTGAAATGAAAGCTTTCTATTAATAAATATTTGAATTCTTGTTAATAGAACTATCAAAATCCATTGACAGCGATTTCCTTAGCCTTACCCACATAATCACTAATCACGTAACTTTTATTTTAAATAACTTCAACTCTCTTCTATCGCATCTTTGGCTTATTCGCATTAAAGATATGTTTTAGAATATTAAGGTCTATTCCCACTATACATCATCTTTCCTGCATAATTAGGACATCTCCCTCTTTAGTCCACATGCTAACATTATCAGCTTATATCAAATACTTATATTCGCGAGTTCTCTAGTATTTTGGAATAATTTTTATTACATCGTCGTTCTATATCGGTATACCTTCAGGTCCTTGAATAAAACCTTATTGCAGATGATAACACCTCTTTGATCGTCTAACAAAATCCATATTGATGTAGTTATTAATTTCTCCTTCATTCTCTTCCTTCCTTCTTTTGGCTCTTATCTCGAACCTTTAGTTCTTGAAAATGTTCTTCTCACTCGTATGTGCAAATAATATTTTAATTCTTTTATCTGTTGCAAAGGGCAAATTTATCCAATTAAAGCCTCGGACACTTGCCGTAACATTTCCGCTAAACTTCTGAATTCTACCGGTAACCTTACTTCCTCCAAATTTCTCATTACTTTGACTTCGGATCTGAAAATCACATCAAAATTTGACTTAATCTAATTGGAATCAATTTCCATCTAACTGACCATAAGTTGGTAAAATTAACCAATTAACTCTTTTGATTGATCAATCGAACCAAGTGATGGCTAGCTAAATAAAATCAGAGACCAATTATATAAAGTCAGTTTGGCTACAACCACTTCTTTCAAGAACTGAGATCGCAATCATTTGGAGTATCAACAGGAATATTAATAATACACGGAAGTATACTTTTGTCTTTAAAAGTAGGGTATTTCTAAAATTTTGGGCAGCATCTCCTCTATATTATGGACTACCAGTCAGACTCAAGCCGACACCAACAATCAACCAAACAACCAATCAACTATATCAATCCACCACCATCGACCCAACTCATCATTTCATCATGCTTCAAAATATAACATGCTGATAACCACATCCTCTGCTAACTGACATAGCATACATTTTTTTCAAACTAGGGCGATAACCATACCTTTCGTTTATTCCTTCAAACTATCTCGGAAATCCACTAATGAATATAAAATTATTCTGCTGCTTCTTAAAACTTTATTCCAGGATTCTTCGGGTTTATTTTTCAGTCCAAATTCTCTAATTAACAGTTCATATTAATATATCTGCTCATAAATTCGTCCCAAAGAAATCTTTTAATCTTATTTTCCACGACTCATACATGTATATGGTTACTTTTAAGAACTTATACTGCATCTTTCACCCGATCAAACAAATCTTCTACCCTTGAGAATATACGCTTCTTTCATTAGTTAACTTGTCTAATTTCTGATAATCAACACATGGTCTCAACCTATATTATATTCAATAAAAACTCACTTGGTTTTAAAGTATTACTTCTTAAAAGATTTGACGTAATTGGATCACCAATTCTTTATTTCTATATATATGTTCCTATACGGAACCTTCGTCGCTGGCTCAGTCATGAGCATCCAATTTACCATAATGCACTTACTTGAGTTGAACATCCTAACAATTCCTTGAAGAACACGCTCAAAATTTATCTGTATCTAGAATGTCTTCAATCTTGAATCCTCATGACAGGTATCTTCCACATGATTGAGGTACACTTGATCTTCACAATGTATTAATCGATTGTCTGGGTCATTATTGAGAATTTCTTCATCTGCTTCTGTTGTCCCGTCAATCATTTGCCTTGCCTGGTGTACGTAACTTTACTTTCTTATTTCTATGGTTAATTTACCTTATACGGTTTGCTAACTACTCCAATTCACGCCAAAATCTTAGACTTGAAACGTATCACGTATACAGATTCCCGCTTCTGATTTGATATCTTCGTAATAACCACGTTATTGGTACAGTGATTCTTCTTTGCACGAAAATGTCCACCATTTATTGGCTTGCAATTGTCTTTATACTCAACAGGTAATTCCATCTGCTACACGAGGTTATTTTTCTTCTTTTAGAACACTCAAAGAGTAGACTTTACACAAGAAGGGAGTTTTGTGAATATGATTTTGATTGAACTGGGTAAGGAATAACAATACAACAAAATAATTGAGAGAATCTGTGAGTCAATAAATTGAAGGAAGAAGAATGAGTGAAGATTTAAATATGAATGAGACAACCATATTCGTACTCAAGATGGCCAGTCTTTCATACTATATGGCATACATCACATGATTAGGCGGCGTCCCACCAGACTCTTCGTCATTTCGACAAAGTGTCATATTATAACACTGCTTGTCTCGAGTAAAAAGAAATATTTTGAGAAGGGAAATAATTTGAAAGGGATACAATAAATTTTCTTTCCTTGTTTCATATATATATCACTGAGAGGCGCTCACACGTATTCAACAATCAAGAATAGTGTACGCAGTCGTAGAAAAGAATGACACCATTGGTTGTCATCTACGTTTCGCTGATGCATACTTTCAGGGCTCGTTCGAGCCACGTTAGATGATAGACTCAGAATATCTTCTGGAAATGCCTTCAACTTTTTAACAACCTTAGCATAATTGTCTCCTCGTTGGATTTGTCGTCATAATTTCTTGCTTCATCCCTTCCATGAAAGTCTTGTATTTTTAGCGTCATGCTCCCATGCTTGATACTTTAGTAATTCGGCCATAATCGCGTTCCTACAGAATTTATAATCATAATTTTTAATTTTTTCTATGCCGCGTGGCGTAACCATTGATCCTGCAATGCCTCGACTCCGTTGATAGAAATATTATTCTTCTTCAATCATCTAGAAGATTCCTCTATTTTTTTCAATCATCTTCGGGCTTCTTTTGGGTCAACGAACCCATTTTAAACTTTAATCATTTCATAAATTGAATAAATAATGTTTCCGCACGTTGATTCGATTGTTGGTACAATTAAACAAGTTTGCATTCTTCTTTCGAGAAAATTTTAAACTTCTCCATATTAGCGGCTCTACTTCGCCCTCTGATTTAACAATACTGAGTTCGATCAAATATTATTCCGGGTAATCAAATACTTATAACAATAAGAACTCAAATAGTAATTTGACAACCAAAAATTTGTTTAAAACTCATTTCGTGTAAAGATCTTTTAGAAATTCTGTTAGGAAAATCTTTTTCGAAAACTTGTTTTAAAATTTTGAAAATCAGACATTTCGTTGTCATTACTATATAAGTTACTCGTTATTCTTATAATTCGCTAATGTGATATCTAATTAGAGAAACATCCACATAAGGGTCCTTCTACATCGGTATATATATTATGTTTCTTCTTGGGTTCTATTCGCATTTATTAGTCGATGAAATTTCATTTACTGTTACATACCATTTCATTCATAACTCTAACTCCAATGCTGACATCTAGTACTATCTTCGCTATTTTCATCGTCGTCCTTAATGTCATAGTTACCACCAATTGACGTAATTCGACGTTCTGTCCATACATAAGGTCGTATCTTCTTGTTAACCTTAAATATAACTAATAAGGTCGATATGTTGATCCTTGTGCGGCGCCTAAATAGCGATAAGAAGCTTTTTGCCACAGTGGTTGTAATATCCCATATTTTCAAATATTATTATTATAATTATTTGGAATTATTTACATGATTTAATGTGAATTTTAGTGAATTATATGATAAGTGGAATTAATGTTTGGATGTTTATATGTGATATTCTTTGAGTATTTTAATTTTTATATATCCAGAATAAAATATAGATAATTATGATATTTTTCTGGTAATTTTTGGATTGTTATATGATTTTATAATGATTTATGAATTATTAATTATTTTCTGAATAATTACAAAATTATTTTATAAAGCCGGGAATCGTCCAACTTCAACTGTTTTTACGTTTTTATAACTCGAAACTCTTCCGAAAACTCTTTCCTAAACTAATCTGGTAATTCCAGACATTTTCCGTGTTTTAACCTTTTCGATCCGGATTACGCTTTGACCCATGCGCGGCTCGGCGCAAGATTTTCGATACGATAACCATTTCGATAAATCAACAAAACCTGTATTCTCGTGAGACGGGATATTTTTACATTATTTTCGTATATGGTGTTTTATGAAAAACTCGGTTTTGATAATTATCCAAATATGGTATTAAATTGTATCATTTTTATAGTTACTTAGAGGCTAAGTAATCTATTTTTGGATCGTTTTGCAGTTACTTAGCGGCTAAGCAACTAATTTATCGATCCAAAACGATCCAGAATGAACCAATATTCCTTAAATATAAATAGCCTATTTCTTATTTCATTTATTTCGTTTATTCATTTGCAACCAGTAAAAATACTGTAAATACAGAGAAAAACCCTAAAAATCGATACGTTCCTGAGAATCAAACGCACGAACGGAGGCGTTACCGAACTCCGATTCGGGAGTGCAGCATATCGAAACGAAGCTCTCGAAATCTTCTTTCTTAATCAATCATCAGTTTTTACCCAGAAATCAAGGTGATTTTCTTATTTAATTATTTTAATTCAAATTATTTAGTGAATAAAATATGAATTTTTGCAGACGTGATTATCTGAGTGTTTTGATGATTCCATGTTGTAGAGCATGTTTTTCTGGTCAATTTCATATATTATACTTCAAAAATAGAGTTCAATAACATGTTTAAAATAGTCTTTGATTCTCTGATTCGAAAACTAGGGTTTATTTGATATGAATGTTCTTAATTATAATTTAGGCGTTTCTTTGTTTAAGATTAAAAGTTGGAATTGATTATACCATGTTGTAGATCGTCTAAAAATGAGTTGATTGGTATATATATAGTAGACGGGCGGTACCGGGAACGTCCTCGCCGGCAAGGCGGCGTTCGCCGGCGTCAGGGACTTCGGGGAAGTTTCCCGAACGTTTCGTGATGTTTTTGGCTGATTTGATTTCATAAATGGGTTCCTGGGGTCAAGGTTCGTGTTTCCCTGTGTTTTTGGCCCGTTCTGGGTAGTTGCAGGTTACCGCCGGCGAGCTCAGTGGCGGCGACCATGGCTGCCGGCGGCGGGGGAGGAAGGAGATGGTGAAGCTACGGTTTCATAACCCTTTTTTCGTAATTTTTGTGATTTAGTCCCTATAATTTCAAAGTTTATAAAAATTAGATTTATGTTTTAAAAGTTTTGAAAAATAGGATTTGTGTTTTGAAAAGTTATAAAAATATGATTTCTGTTATATTTAATTTCAAAAAAATTATATTTTCTTTTTATAATTATTTTTAGTAATTGTTTAATTATTTTGAAAATTCTGAAATTCATTGTTTAATTATTTCAAACGTTATTTTTAATTTCAAAATAAATCTAAATTATTTAATTAATTAATTTTAGTTTATAATTAATTATTTAATTAATCAATTAGTTTAAATATTAATTGATTAATTGATTTAATTAGTTATTAATTAATTTTAATTGATTATTTAATTAGATTTAATTAATTTTAATTGATTTAAAAATTCTGAAAAATAGTTTCGAGCTTTAAAATATTATTTTAATTTTATTTTCCAGGCTTGATAATTCTTATAAAATTATTTTCCGGTGTTCGAGCCTTATTATTTAATTATTAAATGATTCGGAGACCCGTTTTAATTCTGAAAAATGTTCAAAAATTCATAATAATTCAACCGTTCGTCCGTTTAATACGAAACGAACGCGTACAGACTTAGAAAAATATTTTGATTTCAATAAAAATACTTTCGAGACCCAAATCCTTTTGTTTCGAAAGGTTGCTTGTCTTACGAATCATTCTGAGTCGATTTTTGATCGATAAATTATATTTTTGACCCGATTTCCTTTTTAAATATACTGAGTCGAACCTTTTGACGAACCGAGTAATATGTGATATGAATTATGTGATACGTGAATTATGTGTTTAAGTGCTATATGTGTTACGTGTGTAAGTGGGTCAATGGTCTTGTGTTTGTATGTCTTCTTTATGTGTGGGCTATCGTATGGGTAGACAATAGGGTTTTGACGCGCAATTCATCGAGTGATTATCGATTAGACGATTAAAGCTATGTCTTTTGATTATAGATACGGATCGTTCGAGCGATCAGGACCAGATGAAGTGGATAAAGGCTAGAGTTGAATAGTATGGAATATTGAGGTTGCAGCACTGCATGGGCAGCAGGCCAAAGGATTTGTAAAATAAATACGGTGATGTTTTGAGACAGAATGGCAGAATAGATGCGTCTTTGCGAGTGTGAATAACTGCTAAAACCCAATGGCAAGTATCCCTATCATCACTTATTGTTCAAGTGATATTTATTTCGAAGCTTATTATGCAAGTATTGCTTTCCCTATTCAGTTCATAATAGATAAATGTTTACATATCGCTGAATTAAATGATTCTGTTTATGCAAGTATTCTTCTGCTATTATATGTTCAGAATAGCTAAATGATTTTACTTATCAAATTACTGGATTTATAAATGTTTTGGATTTTGAGCAAGATGATTTTGTTGCGAGTATTCCTGTCCAAGTGAATGGGCGAATAAAAGTTTTTAAGGGTGTCGAGTATTATGACCCCTATCAATAAAATGTTTTAAGATTGGATGGTTGCGTAAGAGGCCGTGGTGGCGGTCCAACAGAGAGTTAGGTATTATACAGGATATAATACCAATAGGCCAATATATGCCTTGGGTGCCTGATAAGTGGCATTTTAAACCACTTAGAACGTCTTATAATAGCTTAAAATGGTGTCTTGAAATCAAGTATTTTGTGTATTTGATGCATTTTTCTAGTGTTTGTGCATTTCAGGGTATTAGTTGCATTTCGGGAGAGAATTGATCAATAATAAGCCTTGGCATGTGTTTAGCATTGCAAGTGGGAAGATAGGAGCAGATTGCAGCGAAGAAATGGAGCAAAAACAGAGTATTTTTCAGAAGGGGTCTGAGCGCCCGCTCAGCTCTGCTGAGCGGCCGCTCAGGAATGCTGAGCGGCCGCGCAGGGTCATATTTTCAGATTAAATATTTTAGACTCCTATTTCTGTTTGGCTTCCAACTTCTGAGTTATCTGGGTTTTATGGGACTCCTATATAAGTAGATATTCAGAGACGTTTTACAAAGGTTGGATCGTTGCATTAATCAAGGAGCGAAGGAGATAAGGAAAAAGACCGTTTTAGCACACCACAACGAAGAGGAAGCATATTTTCTTGTGATTCTTTATTTCGTTGTAACGTTAGATGCTAGTTTTCTTTACTTTGAACCTATTTACTCTTGTGACGTACTCTGGTTTAATATAAGTAGTTTTTAGTTATTATTATTGTGTGTTATTATCATGTTTTCATATGAACCCATGATGACAATGATTGCTATCATGGGCTAATCGTGATCATGGGGTCGTAACGGATTTATTATGGAGTTCTTTAGTTAATTGTTTAATACCTTAGTGTGTGATGATTGTATGATATCTAGTATTGGTTGTGCGTATTCGTCTTATGTGCGTCGCGAACATATAAGATAGGGTGTTAATCTCTTGTGAAGCGATGGTGGATCTTGAGATTTAGAACTTGCCATGCTAGCAAAGGTTCATGTACGAGTATGCATGATTAGTGGGTAACTCTAACCGTTTTATTCGCCATATGTAATCAAAAGGAATAATTTGTGCTTAAATCGTTATGTTGTCGATTTCTGTAGAGATATAGGGACTCAACATAATTGATGCCTATTCAACTTCTATCTTAATTGTGGATGTTTGGTAGAATGGTACTAGTACAATGAAAGTTGGCTTTTATCAGTTTCGTGTTATTCGATTAATATCATCACTTTGCATGCTAAGGGTAATAACAATAGCTATTGAAGGAAGTAGTAATGAAGTTGTGATCTCATGAGTGTTTTAATATTGTTAATTCGAGTGTTAATTAAGTGGTTAATTATAGTAGTTAATTGTAGTTAATAATTAGTTAATCAATTTAAGTGTTATTATCATAACATTGAGAAGTAATCATAAACTGGTGAGTGAGTTAATTGAACATAATTAGTCCGAGTCTCTGTGGGAACGAACTAGAAAGTATTCTATATTACTTGCGAACGCGTATACTTGCGTGTGTTATTAGCGCGTGTTTTCTCCCTAACAAGTTTTTGGCGCCGCTGCTGGGGACTCGGTGTATTTGTTTAGTTTATGTACTTACCTTCATTGGTCATTAGGACTCAGTGATTAAGACGTGTTACTTATTATTTCCGGTTGTGTTTCAGGTACTTTAGCGAGCGTTTATGCAAACTCATTCTCGTACTCGCAAGAGGACTTTAGATACAGCTGAGGAGACAGACGAAGTTCTTGATATTCCGGAGAAGATAGATTTTGAAGATTCGGATTCAGGAAGTGAGCAGAAAGAAACATTAATCATGGGTGATCATATTGTTCCGGCAGATCCAGCTCTTATGGACTTTTCTCGGCCTAAAATTGATGACATTTAGTCAAGCATTCTTCATCCGGCTATTCAGGCTAACACCTTTGAAATCAAGCCGGGCAATATTCAGATGGTGCAGAATTCTGTTTCTTTCGGAGGTGCTGTGACTGAAGACCCCAACATGCACATAAGGAATTTTGTCGAGATCTGCAGTACTTTCAAATATAATGGTGTGACTGATGAGGCTATCAAGCTGAGGCTTTTCCCATTCTCTCTGAGGGATAAAGCTAAGGACTGGTTACATTCTGAACCAGCGGGGTCTATCACAACTTGGTAAGATCTTGCGCAAAAGTTTCTGGTGAAGTTTTATCCGATGGCGAAGACTGCTGCTATGAGGAGTGCTCTTACTCAGTTTACGCAGCAACCTACAGAATCTATGTGCGAAGCTTGGGAGCGCTACAAGGAGATGTTGAGAAAGTGTCCACATCATGGAATGCCTGATTGGATGGTGATCACTGGTTTCTATAATAGTTTGGGGGCCCAATCTCGGCCCATGCTCGATGCGGCAGCTGGAGGCGCCTTGTGGACCAAAAGCTATACTGAGGCTTATAATCTTATTGAGACTATGGCTGCAAATGAGCATCAAAACCCAACTCAAAGGATGATGCCTGGAAAGGTAGCAGGTATTCTGGAAGTCGATGCAGCTACAGCTATTGCAGTGCAGCTCCAAGCGTTGTCTATGAAGGTCGATTCTCTAGCTACCTATGGAGTCAATCAGATAGCTATGGTTTGTGAGCTTTGTGCAGGTTCTCATGCTACGGATCAGTGTTCTCTTGTTAACGAATCTGTTCAGTATGTGAACAATTATCAGTGATAACAGCAGCCTGTGCCAACTACTTATTATCCTAACAACAGAAATCATCCAAATTTCAGCTGGAGTAATAATCAAAATGCTATTCAGCAACCATATCAGCAAGGCGTAAGTAACCAGTTCAATCCACCTGGATTCCAGCAACCACGGTATTATGCTCAAAGGCAATCATATCCTCAACAAGGAGGTGCAGCTCCACCCTCTAGTGCTGATTTTGAGGAACTTAAGCTGTTATGCAAAAGTCAGGCGGTTTCTATCAAGACCTTGGAAAATCAAATCGGTCAAATAGCCAATGCAGTTCTCAATCATCAACCTTGCACATTTCCCAGTGACACTGAAGTGCCAGGCAGGAAGGAAGCTAAAGAGCAAGTCAAGGCTATTACCTTAAGGTCTGGAAAAGTTATTGATGCTGAAAAAGCAAAAGAAGGAGAAGCTGAAGTTGGAGATGAAAAAGCTAAGGAAAAGGAGAAAGCGGCGGAACCAAGGAAGACTACTGTTGGACACACTCTTCCTGAGGGTAATACAGGGGATAAACAACTCTATCCTCCACCACCTTTCCCTAAGAGATTGTAACAACAAAAGCTGGATAAGCAGTTCGGTAAGTTTCTGGAGGTGTTCAAGAAACTTCACATCAATATACCTTTCGCTGAGGCTCTAGAGCAAATGCCTAGTTATGCGAGATTCATGAAGAGTATTCTTTCAAGGGAGGTGAAACTGGATGACCTTGAGACCGTTTCTCTAAAGGAAGAATGCAGTGCTGTGCTGCAACAAAAGTTACCTCTAAAGCTTAAAGATCCAGGTAGCTTCACCATTCCTTGCACCATTGGCAAGTTGTCTTTTGACAAGTACCTTTGTGATTTGGGAGCAAGCATCAATCTGATGCCGTTGTCGATCTTTAAAAAGTTGAATTTGCCTGATCCAAAACCCACCTACATGTCTCTACAATTGGCTGATCGTTCTATTACTTACCCAAGAGGCATATTGGAGGATGTGCTAGTAAAGGTGGTAAGCTCTTATTTCCTGCAGACTTTGTTATTCTGGATTTCGAGGAAGATAAGAAGATTCCCATAATCTTGGGGAGACCTTTCTTGGCTACAGGCCGTACCTTGATAGATGTGCAGAAAGGTGAACTTACTATGCGGGTGTATGATCAGGATGTGACATTCAATGTATTCAAAGCAATGAAATTCCCTACAGAAGATGAGG
Organism: Apium graveolens; assembly: GCF_009905375.1. NCBI lineage: Eukaryota > Viridiplantae > Streptophyta > Magnoliopsida > Apiales > Apiaceae > Apium > Apium graveolens. The sequence continues at coordinate 242,752,273 of NC_133649.1, read as the reverse complement.
AGTGCTTACAAGTGGATTTGATTGATTCTGCGGTTACTTCAGAACTCGATCATATGCTAATGTCTGATGTATTATAGAAGGCCTTAGTGGGGGATTTTGACAGTGATGATGAGGATGGCAATGAGCAACTACAATATCTTAATGCTTCTCCCTGGAGGCGAAAGCTAGACATGCCGTTCGAATCTCTTGGTACTTCTGACCTCAAAAATGCTGAAGGAAATCTCAAACCATCGATTGAGGAAGCACCTACCTTGGAGCTTAAGGTAGTGAGGACGACAAGCTTTTTTAGGTGATGCATCTACTTTACTTGTTATTATTGCATATGACCTTTCAGGTAGTGAGGAGGACAAGCTCTTAAGGATTTTGAGAGAATTCAAATCGGCTATCGGATGGACTATAGTAGACATCAAAGGGATCAACCCTTCATATTGCATGCATAAGATTCTGCTAGAGGAGGGTAGTAAGCCGACTGTTGAGCAACAGCGCATACTTAATCCTATCATGAAAGAAGTGGTGAAGAAAGAAATTCTGAAGCGGCTGGATGCAGGAATCATTTATCCTATTTCTGACAGTTCTTGGGTGAGCCCCGTGCAATGTGTGCCTAAGAAAGGAGGTATCACTGTGGTAGCAAATGAGAAGAATGAGCTCATCCCCACTCGAACAGTCACAGGATGGAGAGTATGCATGGATTACAAAAAGTTGAACAAGGCCACAAGGAAGGATCACTTCCCGCTTCCGTTTATTGATCAGATGCTTGACAGGTTGGCCGGTCATGAGTATTATTGTCTTCTGGATGGCTACTCAGGGTATAATCAGATTTGTATTGCACCAGAGGATCAAGAAAAGACTACCTTCACTTGTCCATTTGGCACGTTTGCTTTTCGCAGAGTTTCGTTTGGATTATGTGGCGCACCGGCCACTTTTCAGAGGTGTATGATGGCTATATTCTCTGACATGATTGGAAATAATGTCGAGGTGTTCATGGACGACTTCTCCGTCTTTGGACATTCGTATGATGAATGTTTGAATAATCTTTGTGCAGTACTCAAAAGGTGTGTGGAAACTACTTTGGTGCTCAATTGGGAAAAATGTCATTTTATGGTGCGTGAAGGCATTATTCTTGGGCATAAGGTCTCTAGCAAGGGTCTTGAGGCGGACAAAGCCAAGGTGGGAGTCATTGAAAATCTCCCACCACCTATTTCCGTGAAAGGAATCCGTAGTTTTCTTGGTCATGCAGGTTTTTATCGGCATTTCATCAAGGACTTTTTGAAGATATCTAAGCCGTTGTGCAACTTGCTTGAGAAGGATGTGCCTTTCAAATTTGATGATGACTGTTTAACGGAATTCGAGACTCTTAAGAAGAGTTTGATAACTGCATCAGTTATTACAGCACCTGATTGGACAGAGCCTTTTGAGATGATGTGTGATGCAAGTGATTATGCGGTAGGTGCAGTTCTTGGGCAGCGCAAAAATAATCTCTTTCATGTGGTCTACTATGCTAGCAAGACCTTAAACGGGGCCCAAATGAACTACACCACTACTGAGAAAGAGCTCTTGGCTATAGTTTTTGGTTTCAAAAAATTTCGATCTTATTTGCTTGGGAAAAAGGTGACAGTATTCACTGATCATGCGGCCATTCACTATTTGGTTTTCAAGAAGGATTCGAAGCCGAGACTCATTCGTTAGGTGTTCTTACTACAGGAATTTGAGTTAGAGATCAAGGATTGAAAAGGTACTGAGAATCAAGTAGCTGACCATCTCTCTAGATTGGAGAATCCCGAGTCTACTTCACATGATAAGACATTGATCAACGAATCTTTTCCGGATGAGCAGTTGTTCGCAGTTCAGGAGGAAGAGCCATGGTTCACAGATATTGTGAATTATCTTGTCAGCAATATAATGCCTCCTAATTTGACCACGGCTCAAAAGAAGAAGTTTCTGCATGAGGTGAAGTGGTATATGTGGGATGAACCGTATTTGTTTAGACATGGAGCTGACCAGATCATCAGGAGATGTATCCCGTTCTATGAGACGTAGGGGATATTATGAGACTGCCACTCCACAGTTTATGGTGGACACTATGGTGGTGAAAAGACGGCAGCTCGTATTCTGCAAGTAGGTTTTTTCTGGCCTACTTTGTTTAAGGATGCTCATCAGTTCGTTTTAAGGTGTGATCGTTGCCAAAGAGTGGGCAATCTTACGAGAAAGGATGAGATGCCGTTAAATGTGATGCTTGAAGTCGAGGTCTTTGATGTTTGGGGAATCGATTTCATGGGGCCTTTTGTCTCATCCTGCAATAATCAGTATATCTTGCTGGCAGTCGATTATGTCTAAAAATGGGTAGAAGTCAAAGCTCTACCGACAAATGATGCAAAGGCAGTGTTGAATTTTCTTATAAGCAGATTTTCACAAGGTTTGGAACACCACGAGTAATCATAAGTGATGAAGGGTCGCATTTCTGCAATCGTAAGTTTACTTCTATGATGCAGCACTACAATGTGAATCATCGGGTTACTACTGCCTATCATTCGCAAACAAATGGTCAAGCGGAAGTGTCTAACAGAGAGATCAAGCGCATTTTAGAGAAGGTTGTTTGTCCGTCAAGGAAGGATTGGTCTTTAAAGCTCGATGAACCTATTTGGGCTTACAGAACAGCATACAAGACTCCACTTGGGATGTCCCCGTTTCAACTTGTGGATGGTAAGGGATGTCATTTACCTACGGAGCTTGAGTATAAGGCCTATTGGGCATTGAAGAAGTTGAACCTGGATCTAGATGCAGCTGGAAAGAAGCGAATGCTTCAGCTTAATGAACTTGATGAATTTCGACTTCAAGCGTACGAGAACAACAAAATGTACAAGGAAAAGGTGAAAAGGTGGCACGACAGGAAGCTACATCCTAAGTTATTCGTGCTGGGGCAGCAAGTTCTTTTATTCAACTCTCGTCTCCGACTTTTTCCTAGGAAGTTGAAATCAAGGTGGTCGGGACCTTTTATTGTCAAAACTGTGTTTCCACATGGAGCGGTGGAGATTTTTGAGAATGATCCGGACCAAACATTCAAGGTTAATGATCAGCGTTTGAAGCACTACTATGGGGACACGGCAAACCGGGAAGTGGTTAGTGCCGTTTTATTGTCAACTTGAGTAAGGTACGCTACGTCAAGCTAATGACGAAAAAGAAGCGCTTCGTGGGAGGCAACCCATGATTTGTTGTTACAGGAACCCTTAGAAGTTAGTAACCTATCCAAAACCACAAAAAAATCAGAAAAACAGGGCAAGGAAAAAAAATCCAGAAGACCTTTGAGCGCCCGCTCAGCTTTGCTGAGCGACCGCTCAGGGCCCGACTGGAAGAAATTTTTTGAAGTCCTATAAAAATCCAAAAAAAATCTGAAAAATAAAAAAACAATTTACAGCCCCATTACCCATGATTTATTCTCCCATTACCCACGTTTTTAACCCTCAAAACCCACTCCTAATCAAATTTTACCCTAATCCCTACCCTATATGTACATACACCTATCCCATATATTCCCCATACACTTTCAAACCTTAAACTCTCTCCCAAACCCAAACACACAAATCTTAAACACTTTTACTCAGTTTCGATGGCACCCAAGAGATCTAGGACTATCGATAGCAGCTGTACTGTCCCTACTACTGATTCTTCGAGGGGTACTACTGCGAGGCCTCGTTTGAATGATAGGGCTGCTGAGGAGGAGTATACTAGGCTTCTGGGTAAGCTGATTTTAAAGGAGAGGGGGTTCTTACCATCAGGGGAGGGATGGTGAGTTGTTGCCTATGATTTCTAAGAAGGGTTGGATTGCTTTTTGTGAATCTCCTGAAGCAGTGCCGATGAGCGTGGTTCGCGAATTCTATGCGAACGCGAAGGCTAAGAAGAATGGGTATTCTGTGGTCCGGGGGATGACGGTTGATTATCACCCTGCGGTGATTCGTCGTGTGATTGGGCAGCGACAGAGGAAGCCCACAGAGGAGAATTGGAACGAGAAGACTGCTGAGGATTTTGACTTAGATTTGATTTATGCCACTTTCTGTAGGCCGGGCACAGTTTGGACCTTCAAGACTGGGACTGACGAGTATCGTCACTTTCCGACGATCACGATGAATAGGTATGCCCGTGCATGGAATGCTTTTATTTGTGCTAATATTTTGCCTACTTCGCATGCACATGAGGTCACAGTTGAGAGAGCACAATTGTTGTGGGGAATTTTGAATGAGGAGTACTATGTGGACCTTGGTGAGTTCATCTACCAAGGAATTCTGAAGTTCTTGAGGGGAGCTAAGCGCATGAACATCCCTTATGAATCCACGGTTACCAAGCTTTGCCGAGCGGTGGGAGTTCAGTGGCCGTCTCATGAGCAGTTGCAGTTGCCGGCCGCTCCTATTGATTCCGGGACTCTGCATGCGATGCAGGAGTGGACCGGTGGTGAGCCCGAGGAGCATGGGCTGGGTTATCGTCTTCCAGGAGGGCGTCCAGCACGAGGTGCAACCATGGCGAGGCCAAGGCGAGATGAGGCTGGTTCTTCTAGAGCTCAAGAGGGTGCTGGGATGGCTGATGCCCAATATAGGAGGCTGTCGAGGAGGATGGACGCTATGTATGAGACACAGAACAAGTTTGCTCAGGAGCTCACCCTTGCACTTGGGACTGCTTTTCGAGGCCTTGGAGCTGACATCCAGTGGCCAGTTTTTGGTGAGGACTCTGCATATCCGCCTCCTGATACACCACCCTCTGAGGGTGATGATGATGATCTCTCCGAGTAAGTATACCCTGTGTTCCTTTCTACTACCTTCACTGGGGACAGTGAAGATTTTAAGTTTGGGGGTGGTAGTTAAGGAATATTTTGTGTGTGTGTCATATAGTTGCATATTCATGATAGTTTAGTTCATATAATTGCATAATTTTTTCCATATAGTTTTTTTTTATTATTTATAGCTTTATTTATCAAGTCATGTAGCTCATGCATATATCATAATCCCTTTTGCGCTGATTTACCAATTGATTTGTGATGTTGATGCGAGTGTAGTGATAGCGTTAAAGTGATGTTGAGTCGTGTAGGTTGATATGCATGCTAGAAACCCTTGTAATTTCACTAAGTCTTAGAGAATGCTTAAGGACTAGATTGTTGTTATGGTTCGATGGTTATCGAGGTTAATCTATTGATTATGCTTAGAATTTTATAATAGGTTCTTAGTGATAAAAGGCATGAAAAGAAAAAAATGGAGTGAAAAATGGAATTCATTGCTAATTGTGCCTAGGCGTCAAATGGCTAGTAGCCGGCTCGTATGTTTATGCGAGTAGTCTAGGGTTGAGCAAGAGGGAGCGAAACGCACTTGCTCAGAAATTTAGAAAAAAAAAGAAAAAGAAAAAAAATAGAAAAAAAGAAAAAAAAAGAAGAAAGAAAAAAAAGAAAAATAATAATAAAAAGTTAATGCATAATTGATCATGAGTGGGCTCTTTGGTATTCGAGTTATTAAGTTCTTAGGGGACTTTGTGCCTAGTGACCTAAGGCTTTTATAGTCTGGGATCCGCTAACCTAACGCTCGCTACATGGATGCCATTGTATAAGTCTTTTATGGACCTCACTCATTGCACGGTCAAATAAGCATTTGTTGTTATAAATAAAAACATGATTCCGTAATAAGCTCCAGGATTCTTGAAGTGTTATAAGTCACTTTGTGCCTATAATTTTTATTCTTCGTATAATCATGCGATTGCCTTGAGGATAGTTGAGTTATAATAATTGATCTAGTTTCGAAGCATATATGTTAAGCATCTGCACACACCACGTTTCTGGCTGTATGTTAGTTTGCATAATTTGATTAATCTTAATTCGCCTAATTGCATTTGTTGAGATGTCGTAAGTTGGTTGGTTTGGTCGTAGTAAGGGGGATCGCTGCATTTCATATAGATTGCATTCATACATGTTTTTATTTTGTTTTTGAGTTTGTGACGCTTGAGGACAAGCATCGATTTAAGTTTGGGGGTGTGATAAGTGGCATGTTATACCACTTAGAACGTCTTATAATAGCTTAAACTGGTGTCTTGAAATCAAGTATTTTGTGTATTTGATGCGTTTTTCTAGTGTTTGTGCATTTCAGGGTATTAGTTGCATTTCGGGAGAGAATTCATCAATAATAAGCCTTGGCATGTGTTTAGCATTGCAAGTGGGAAGATAGGAGCAGATTGCAGCGAAGAAACGGAGCAAAAACAGAGTATTTTCCAAAAGGAGTCTGAGCGCCCGCTCAGGAATGCTGAGTGGCTGCGCAGGGTCGTATTTTCAGATTAAATATTTTAGACTCCTATTTCTATTTGGCTTCCAACTTCTGAGTTATCTGGGTTTTATGGGACTCCTATATAAGTAGATTTCAGAGACGTTTTACAAAGGTTGGATCGTTGTATTAATCAAGGAGCGAAGGAGATAAGGAAAAAGACCGTTTTAGCACACCACAACGAAGAGGAAGCATATTTTCTTGTGATTCTTTATTTTGTTGTAACTTTGGATGCTAGTTTTCTTTACTTTAAAACTATTTACTCTTGTGACGTACTCTGGTTTAATATAAGTAGTTTTTAGTTATTATTATTGTGTGTTATTATCATGTTTTCATATGAACCCATGATGACGATGAGTGCTATCATGGGCTAATCGTGATCATGGGGTCGTAACGGATTTACTATGGAGTTCTTTAGTTAATTGTTTAATACCTTAGTGTGTGATAATTGTATGATATCTAGTATTGGTTGTGCGTATTCGTCTTATGTGCGTCGCGAACATATAAGATAGGGTGTTAATCTCTTGTGAAGCAATGGTGGATCTTGAGATTTAGAACTTTCCATGCTAGCATAGGTTCATGTACGAGTATGCATGATTAGTGGGTAACTCTAACCGTTTTATTCGCCCTGTGTAATCAAAAGGAATAATTTGTGCTTAAATCGTTATGTTGTTAATTTCTGTAGACATATAGGGACTCAACATAATTGATGTCTATTCAACTTCTATCTTAATTGTGGATGTTTGGTAGAATGGTACTAGTACAATGAAAGTTGGCTTTTATCAGTTTCGTGTTATTCGATTAATATCATCACTGTTGCATGCTAAGGGTAATAACAATAGCTATTGAAGGAAGTAGTAATGAAGTTGTGATCTCATGAATGTTTTAATATTGTTAATTCGAGTGTTAATTAAGTGGTTAATTATAGTAGTTAATTGTAGTTAATAATTAGTTAATCAATCTAAGTGTTATTGTCTTAACATTGAGAAGTAATCATACACTGGTGAGTGAGTTAATTGAACATATTATTCCGAGTCTCTGTGGGAACGCACTAGAAAGTATTCTATATTACTTGTGAACGCGTATACTTGCGTGTGTTATTAGCGCGTATTTTCGCCCTAACAGTGCCCCATTTGTTTAGTTGGATATGCTTAGGCATACCGGTGTTGCTCCGCGGCTGATCACCGGTGGCAACACACCATCGTCCGAGGATTCCAATCTAAATTATTATATTGCTTTTGATAATTTTATAGAATAAATGATTTATCAACTGTTTCTGTTTTGGAATAATGGTAAAATGCAGTTTTGATTCAGATTCTGATTTATGCCGATACTTACGTTGTTAAATATCAAAGGTGGTATTAGTATAGATGATTGATGTTGACTTCAGTATGGGATGTTGTGAGCATCAAAGTTCATATTGATATCTAATTTGATATGACAACAAAATAAGTATTAATATCAAGAGTTCGGTTTTGAGTAAAGTTTATGATTCAATCCATAATCATTGTTTCATGTTATTGTGGGTTACGATATTTACGTAAACACTATTTTATGTGTTTTATTCTCGTCAAGATTCAAAGTATTGCTGAAGCATTTCGCTCAGAAATATCAAAATGGTTTTGAATACAATTAAGGAATCAAGTATGGGGTTCCTCAACTAAAATTTTATGATTCAACAATTATGATTTTAAATGTTCTGCTCTAATGCAGATGTCGGTTTTGTATCAAAACAACCCTATATTCCCTATAATGATCTTGCTGAGCATTTCTTTCGCTCATACTTTCCTGTTTTCAAATTTAACCTCCAGTGAGGATTAGCTTGCGCTATTCAATTGCGTAATTTGAAGAAGCAAAGAAGAAGCTTTTGGAAGGTGGTTGGTCCAGGGTTTGCGAACTAGTGTAAGTTTTATTATGTAAAGTTGTTTATATTATATTATATTATAGTTGTGTATTTTATTTGGGCCTAGTATACTTCATTTCGAAGTTATACTAGTGGGTTTAGTTTTGAGTTGGAATTTATTGAAAAGAGTTTTAAAAGAAAGTGAAAAAATTATTGATGGAATTTGGAATTCTTATTTCTAGAACTGTAACCTTAAAAGATCTTGGATTAGTTTGGGGTCATTTATGATAAATATCTTTCGCTGGCATTTAATTATTGATTAAACAGGTTGATTTGGATTGAGGTTTCATAGTGATGACCAAATCCCTTGACCCCGGATTAGGGGGCGTTACAGGTTGGTATCTGAGCTGAGGTTATAGTCAACTAGAAACGAGAGGGTGTAGGAGTGTGTATAGCTATGTGAGGACGTTTGAGCTCATATTGAGTTCCTGTTGGACTATCGGATATAGTACCAACGAGTAAGTTAAGATAGGCGCATTCATTTGAGATGGTTGTGCTGAGCTGGATGGGACTCCGGGAAGCTGCAAACTTTTATGGTGGAATCTTTCAAGGCTACTACGATTCGACGACGATGAAGATTATCGATATCTTTGGAACGTGAAGAAGTGTCTACATTCGGATGACGAGTCAACCGAAGAGTTCAAATAGAAGATAAATATTAAGACCTTGGCAATACCTTCTCTTTTTATAATTTCTTTTAACCTCTATCAAAAGAGGTATCTGTTAAAGGATATATTCCCTAACACTCGTTTAATCATTTTGTGCCACAATATTGTTTTCTGGATTTCATTTTTCTCCAGAAATATCAGCTTTGAAATCTTTTCAGTTTTATTCATTTGATTTTGGAATTTCTTTTGTATTCTCTTATTCTGACTGAGATGAACAACCCTAACTATAGGGGACACAAGGTATACATGTCTGTGTGATAGGAGTTGGATGGGACGCCATCACTTGTGTATATTGTGAATACATGAATGTTAACAACTTTAGTAGTGTCTTAATTTGGACACGCAATACCAAGTTCATTTGATCATATTGATCTCTCAGTTATTCTCTTGTTTCAACAATACTTTTTCACCAATTCAGATTTTGTCTCTTCTCTTTGAAATTTCATGATTTATTATTCCAAATTTTCAAAGGTATGCCAATCAAGTTAAGCTGAGTTATCCTGGTCAAGTCAAAGCAGAGTTATGTGATGAAATTACCAGCAACAATGGACTGCAATGCGGTTATAATATCAGTGGCATATACCGAAGTCAGACTGTCTCTTTATTTCTCTCTCTGTTTATCTCTATCTCTCAATTTTTTTCTTTCTCTTTCTCTCTATCTTTCTCTCTATTCTTCTCTCTCGCAATCAGTAAAAGTGATTCTATTGAGGAATTGGTCAAAGGATGTGGATGGAACAATGGTGCGGAGTGAAGCTCCCGTGATAATTGTGTGGTATAAGGAATTGCAGTGTTATTGGAAATTCTGAGAATAGTTACATATGCAAGATTGGGAAGTTGGTTAGAAGACCCTTAGTGCTTTCTTCTACTGATTCCGAGGACGGAATCCTTATAAGGGGGTAGATTGTAATATCCCATATTTTCAAATATTATTATTATAATTATTTGGAATTATTTACAAGATTTTATGTGAATTTTAGTGAATTATATGATAAGTGGAATTGATGTTTGGGTGTGTATATGTGATATTCTTTGAGTATTTTAATTTTTATATGTCCAGAATAAAATAGAGATAATTGTGATATTTTTCTGGTAGTTTTTGGATTGTTATATGATTTTATAATGATTTATGAATTATTAATTATTTTCTGAATAATTACAAAATTATTTTATAAAGCCGAGAATCGTCTAACTTCAACTGTTTTACGTTTTTATAACCCGAAACTCTTCCGAAAACTCCTTCCTAACCTAATATGGTAATTCCGGATATTTTCCGTGTTTTAACTTTTTCGATCCAGATTATGGTTTGACCCGTGCGCGGTCCGGCGAAAGATTTTCGATACGATAACCATTTCGATAAATCAACAAAACCCGTATTCTCGAGAGACGGGACATTTTTTCATTATTTTCGTATATGGTGTTTTATGAAAAGCTCAGTTTTGATAATTATCCAAATATGGTATTAAATTGTATCGTTTTTATAGTTACTTAGCGGCTAAGTAATCTATTTTTGGATCGTTTTATAGTTATTTAGCGGCTAAGCAACTAATTTATCGTTCCAAAACGATCCAGAACGAACCAATATTCCGTAAATATAAATAGCCTATTTCTTATTTCATTTATTTCGTTTATTCATTTGCAACCAGTAAAAATACTATAAATACAGATAAAAACCCTAAAAACCGATACGTTCCTGAGAATCAAACGCACGAACGGAGGCGTTACCGAACTCCGATATGGGCGTGCAGCATATCGAAACGAAGCTCTCGAAATCTTCTTTCTGAATCAATCATCAGTTTTACCCAGAAATCAAGGTGATTTTCTTATTTAATTATTTTAATTCGAATTATTTAGTGAATAAAATATGAATTTTTGCAGACGTGATTATCTGAGTGTTTTGATGATTCCATGTTGTAGAGCATGTTTTTCTGGTCAATTTCATATATTATAATTCAAAAATAGAGTTCAATAACATGTTTAAAATAGTCTTTGATTCTCTGATTCGAAAACTAGGGTTTATTTGATATGAATGTTCTTAATTAGAATTTAGGTGTTTCTTTGTTTAAGATTAAAAGTTGGAATTGATTATAGCATGTTGTAGATCGTCTAAAAATGAGTTGATTGGTGTATATATGTAGTAGACAGGCGGTACCGGGAACGTCCTCGCCAGCAAGGCGGCGTTCGCCGACGTCAGGGACTTCGGGGAAGTTTCCCGGACGTTTCGTGATGTTTTTGGCTGATTTGATTTCATAAATGGGTTCCTGGGGTCAAGGGTCGTGTTTCCCTGTGTTTTTGGCCCGTTCTGGGTAGTTGCAGGTTACCGTCGGCGAGCTCAGTGGCGGCGATCATGGCTGCCGGCGGCGGGGGAAGAAGGAGATGGTGAAATTACGATTTCATCACCCTTCTTTCGTAATTTTTGTGATTTAGTCCCTGTAATTTCAAACTTTATAAAAATTAGATTTATGTTTTAAAAGTTTACAAAAATAGGATTTGTGTTTTGAAAAGTTATAAAAATATGATTTTTGTTATATTTATTTTAAAAAAAATTATATTTTCTTTTTAAAAATATTTTCAGTAATTGTTTAATTATTTTGAAAATTCTGAAATAAATTATTTAATTATTTCAAAAGTTATTTTTAATTTCAAAATAAATTTAAATTATTTTGTTAATTAATTTTAGTTGATAATTAATTATTTAATTAATCAATTAATTTAAATATTAATTGATTAATTTATTTAATTACTTATTAATTAATTTTAATTGATTATTTAATTAGATTTAATTAATTTTAATTGATTTAAAAATTCTAAAAAATAGTTTCGAGCTTTAAAATATTATTTTAAATTATTTTCCAGGCTCGATAATTCTTATAAGATTATTTTCGGGTGTCCGAGCCCTATTATTTAATTATTAAATGATTCGGAGACCCGTTTCAATTTCGAAAAATGTTCAAAACTTCATAATAAATCAACCGTTCGTCCATTTAATACGAAACGAACGCGTACAGACTCAGAAAAATATTCTGCTTTCAATAAAAATACTTTCGAGAGCCAAATCCTTTTGTTTCGAAGGTCGCTTGTCTTACGAATCATTCTGAGTCGATTTTTGATCGATAAATTATATTTTTGACCCGATTTCCGTTTTAAACATACCGAGTCGAACCTTTTGATGAACCGAGTAATATGTGATACGTGAATTATGTGTTTAAGTGTTATATGAGTTACGTGTGTAAGTGGGTCAATGGTCTTGTGTTTGTATGTTTTCTTTATGTGTGGGCTATCGTATGGGTAGACAATAGGGTTTTGACGCGCAGTTCGTCGAGTGATTATCGATTAGACGATTAAAGCTATGTCTTTTAATTATAGATACGGATCGTTCGAGCGATCAGGACCAGATGAAGTGGATAAAGGCTAGAGTTAAATAGTATGGAATATTGAGGTTGCAGCACAGCATGGGCAGCAGGCCAAAGGATTAGTAAAATAAAGACGGTGATATTTTGAGACCGAATGTCAGAATAGATGCGTCTTTGCGATTGTGAATAACTGCTAAAACCCAAAGGACAAGTATCCCTATCATCACTTATTGTTCAAGTGATATTTATTTTGAAGCTTATTATGCAAGTATTGCTTTCCCTATTCAGTTCATAATAGATAAATGTTTTACATATCGCTGAATTAAATAATTCTGTTTATGCAAGTATTCTTCTGCTATTCTATGTTCAGAATAGCTAAGTGATTTTACTTATCAAATTACTGGATTTATAAATGTTTTGGATTTTGAGAAAGATTATTTTGTTGCGAGTATTCCTGTCCAAGTGTTAGGTCCCAATGTGTTTGTAGAAGGGGGGTTGAATACAAACAGTACCGAATAATCGAATTAAATGCGGAATAAAAAATGTGAAACAAAATTCAAGTTAAATAAAAATATTATTAAACTTGAAAGGTGTTACAACAACTGTATCGATTACAAGGAATTAATCTCAAATTAATTATCACAAATCTAGAATAAATTCGACATGAACTTTTTCTATTTTTGTAATAAAAAGATTCAAATGCTAAACGCAATTTGAGATTAAGTTCTAGGGATTTTGATCCGCTAGATTGTTACACAAGAACAAGAGAATGATTTCTAGTTGATTGGATTTAACATTACAAACTAGAAATTGATCTTGAAGTTGCAGAGAAAATGAAATATTGTTCTGCTTCTTTTTCTTTTGTTCTTTGGTGTTGACTTCTGTTTGATGTGTATTGGATTGATAATTGAACTGCTGCTTGTCTGCTTCTTTTTAATCAACAGAATAGAATTGAACTGGCAAGATAATCCTGAGCTCAGCAAGACAATCGGTAGGACAATGGATTGAACTAGCAAGACAATCTGAATGAACTAGCATGACAATCAGAATGAACTAGCAAGACAATCCTCCTCCTAGTGTAACTTTCAGTGAGACTATTGAAAATGGCCTAGCATGACAATCGGTATGACAATCCTGATTGTCATGCTAGTTCATTTTCAATTGTCTTGCTGATTTAATGCAGATTTTAATCCAATTAAAATTCTGAAAATCATTAATATTAATTCAGAATTAATTAATCAATTAATTCAATTAATCAATAAATTAATCTTTGCAGATATAATTTATTTTCTTAATTAAATTATATGTGTTAATTAATTAATAGAGAATTAATACTAATCTTGAGCAGCAACCATTCTTCTGAAGATCTTCTGAAAATCACTGAAATATATGAATCAATTCCACCACTTCAGTGTTGACACTCGATGTACTGTCTGGTTCATGAGTGACTAACTTCCGTGACGTTTCTTCATGTCTTGACTTTGATACTTTGATTTTCTTCAGATTAAATCCTTGTAATTAATTGATACTCTGACGAGATCTCTGTCACTTGATTAAATCCACGATCTTGATTTATATCACTGAGGCATGATCAATTTCTTGAACTTCTTCCAGTGAATTAATTCCTCAAGTCTGTAGATGAACCTTGTTTCTGAATCCTTTGACATATATTACTTTGCGAGATCTCTCTGACGGTAGATCCACTATTTACTTATTACATTCTTATTTGAGTTGAGTTGAATCCTCGAATATACAAATAGGCCTATGACATATGACTTACAATCTCCCCCTATTTGTTTGTTAGACACTAACACACAAATACCTAGAGGATAACTCAACTAACAAATAAGAAAAAGATATAAAAAGAAATGCAAAGTAAATAGTAGAAAAGTTCTGGACTAGATTTAACATTTTCCAGATTCCAAGTAGATGTTCCTCTAGACTGAACATATCTTCAAGTAGTTCCATCTTCTTTTGTACAACCACATTTCCTGTTGAGAAGCGCATATCTCTCTTGCTTCTCCCCCTATGAGAATTAACTGATTAAAGAAGATCACCTTCGTTTACTACCTCTCCCGTATAATAGGATCCGCAGATAAAAACCAATGGTACTCCCCTTTTGAAAACAGCTTCTTCCCTTACTAGAAAATCACCTTGTGTTTACCACCTCTCCCGTACAATAGGATCCGTAGTTACAAACAACAATGGTGTGGTGTAGTGTACATATGTAGGATCTTTTTCTTACTCCCTGCTATTTCTCCCCCTTAGTTGAGGAATCCTCCAAACTATTACTTAAGCTTTTATCTCCCCCTTAAAGAAGGAATGTATGCCGTCGTCTGAAGGAGTTCTCATATTTCACTTGGTTGGAAAAGAAATAACAAGTAGTTTCTCTTTCTTCCTCACTGTGAGTGTGTGATTCTGTTTAGTGTACCTCACATGTGTTTCACACTTCTCTCCACTCTTGTTTACACTCTTTCTCACAAGTGTATCACTCCTCTCATAGCTCCATATTCCAGCTGTACCTGCAAGGAAAATCACCTTAGCCATCCTTAAGGAGGTCACAGGTGGTGCAATGGGAGTTCACAAATCCCCATCCTTGTTAAACTCGTCAGATGAGTCTGAGTCATAATTTACAAGTTGCTAGTTTCCCTTTTAGGGTTCCAGATTTGAATTCTGGGAAGGTAAACAATGATCCATCGAATTTAGCATAAAGATCAAAGTTCCCTTCTAATGCCTGTGAAGACATTTCCTTGTGACTCATCAGGTAATATCTGAATCATTGTCAACAAGTTGCCGATCTGCACCTATGTCAGATCCACTATCCGCAGATGCATCCAGGGGATTTAAGCCAGGGGAGGTAGACACTGACCACTGACATATGGCTTTTGGATCAGTATCCTCTCCTAACACCTGTAAAGGCAATTGGTCCACTAACAAACCTTGAACAATCGAATCTGACCTTAAAATGGTCGAAACTCTTGTTTCCGTCAACTCATCCTTTGTGTGTGTAACCTCTCCTTGTGCATCAAGAATTGTTTATGTTTGAAGTGGTGACACTACATCGGATACCATGGCCGACAGGCAAAATTCAATAGACGCACCCTGTTGAGAGAATGAATCTAGTAACTGTTTTTGTGCCTTTTCAGCCATTACATCTTTTTGAGAAGATGTATGGGGGCTAGCAGTTGTCTCGGTTTAAATACTACTCATCTATGTAGGAGACAGAGCTACTGGGTTGACTACAGAACCTTCCTTATGTGGTGCACTAAGGCACTATCTCCCTCACGCTCATTCATACTACATTTAGTGGTAAGAGAGTGTTGGTTGGTTCTATTTTTGTGATTGTCTTTACAGTCTGGGATAGACGTTGTGGGTTTTCAACCTCATGACTGTCAATGAAAGAAAGTCATTGGAGACTGAACCTGTAACACAGAACATATGGTAATAGAGAGAAAATGATTTACAATAGTGATTCCAAAAGATTTTACATGAAATAAGAAATCACTAATGTAGAAAGAAGTTTGATTTTGTTTTTTAATATGAATGAGTTTTTGATAAAACATTGATCACTTAGGGTAAAGTATAAGTAATTCTCATTCATGTCAAAAGCTTACAAATATCTGCAACATAATGTTAACAACATATCATTGACCAATACTTGTCAAGTACTTTAGATACTAATTGTTATGTTGCATTAACAATATACCACTGCACATATAAAACAATATGTTTGTGCCTAGTGATAAGAGAGTTATAAATATGATGACTCTACTTATTCATATAAAACTGTAACTGCAGTTAGAGTGCCATACCATGTCCTTGACGATTGCTTGAGCAGTATACTAGTTCATACCAACCTGAAGTGAGATTGTGAAGAAGAGATTGCATAGTCCAATAGATCTGCAGCTGCAAAGTCCATGAACTGTGGTGCATTGACTTCCTCTTTTGACTCACCAACCAGGAGTACACTTGTACACAGCTTACTAGAGTACAATTCCAAGTGTAATGTGCAGCAGGTGCTTGATATGTCAGAATATTCTCAAGTCTCGTCACTGGTGCTATATGTTAGATACTGCTTCCTGATAAAAACCTAGCACAATATACAAAATTACAATGATAACATTCCCAGCTTGCAAACAGCCATATCCCTCAGATAAACCTTTGCTGTTATCTCCAAAGGTAACCAGGGGGCCAGCTTTCTCAATCCACATTTGATAGCAGGGCTCTATCTCCGGTCATATATCTTGATGATTCACTGTCAAGAATCCACACTTCCGGTTTCACCTGTTTTAATGCCCTGCAACACAAATGGATTAACCCTTCTTCGGAACCCAAACTTGGTTGGGCCCGGCATACTTGTAGAACTGTCCTTTGTCAGGCAAAACAACATTTTTAATTTTAATTGTCTCAACTTTCTCAATGACTGAACATTTGACCTTGTAAACAGCCTTAACAAATTT
Source organism: Apium graveolens (assembly GCF_009905375.1). Lineage (NCBI taxonomy): Eukaryota > Viridiplantae > Streptophyta > Magnoliopsida > Apiales > Apiaceae > Apium > Apium graveolens. The sequence continues at coordinate 242,735,605 of NC_133649.1, read as the reverse complement.
CTGTTTAAGCTTAGGCACAAATGTCTCCTTTCTAGCCTTAGAAGGACTGGCAGTCTTAGACCTATCATGCTTCTTGTTATTCATACATGCTGACGAGGAGTAGTCTTATCATTAGAAACATGCTTACCATTAAAATAAGCATACATCATATTAAAAGCACAAGACATACAATTAGAAACACCACATGCTTTATGAGAGTGATTAACAGCAGGCAATTTATGCATGGTAGACATGGCATTTTTGTTATCCAACTCATGTGTGTCTGAGTTAGTCTCAGTTGCTTTCACAACTTTGACTGGAACTTTCGACACACTTGACTTGGAAACAACCTTCTCATTAGCATGATCTTCAGCATGTATTTCTTCCTGAATAACAGAAGAGGTCGCATCAAATGGTTCAGCAATTGATGGTTTATAGAGGGGTTCATCAACACCCTTAAGCACATGTGGTACTTCCCTCCCTTTAGCACAGACACGAGGAGGGGAGTTTATGCCTAATTCTCCAATAGCAACATTGTAATCATAACCTATTCCAGATGTTTGATTAACAGATTGCTTACTGTAGAACTCTTTAGCCTTCGAACAAGAATTGAAGTAGGCTCTAACCTTAGTCTCAAGACCGGTGATCTTGTCTTTGAGAATAGTTTCGAGTTTTCTATAACAGTCAACTCTATTCTCTAGAAAAGATACTTGTTCTTTTAATTTGTCTTGATTAATGTGCACAAGTCTTAATTCATTGACCTCTTTCTCAAGGTCTGTGATCTGTAAACTTAACATTTCATTATCACGACGTGCATAATCTAAGTTACCTCTTAGATGATAAACCATCCCTATTTTGTATCCACCACTGCTGGTGTTAGAGGATGAAGATCCACCTTTCTGGAATTTGTTGTAGTTGGACTTGTACTTAAGCTTGGGATTCCTCTTGAATCTGACATGGGAGAATCTCTTGACAATTTGGGCCATTGACTCGTCTTCCAATTGCTCCAGCTCTTCCAAGGAATAAAAATTATCACTTGATTGATTTGTAGTAGGAGGATCATATTCTGCTACTAACAGATTTTCCTCAGCCTTGGAACACTGTACCATTCTCTCCAATTGTTGAGATTGCTGTTGTTGTTGACCTTCAGCTACAAGTGCAGTAGATGTGCTGACCATTCTATCCTTCCCGTAGACTTCCTTCTGTTGAATCTGCTCCAACTCATAGGTTTTTAACACTCCATAGAGCCTGTCCAAAGAAATCTCACTCAGATCTCTAGCTTCTCTAATGGCAGTGATTCTATATTCAAGATGAGTTGGCAGTGTTAAAAGGAACTTTTTGTTGACCTCCCTGATTGAATAATATTTCCCATTTATGTTCAGGTTGTTGATCAACGCATTGTACCTCTCAAACACTTCAGTAATTCCTTCTCCTGGATTTGATTTAAAATATTCATACTCAGAGGTTAGGATCTCCAACTTGTTCTCCCTAACTTCCTCTGTGCCTTCATTAATCACCTCAATAGTTTCCCACATGTATTTGGAATTTTTACAGTTCATCACATGTCTGTTCATCAAGGGATCAAGGGAATCAATTAATATTAATTGAAGGCTGGCATCCAAGGAGGCTTCTTCCTTCTCAGCAGGAGTAAAATCTTCAGGCTCTTTTGGATATGTTCTAGCTTTGGTAATCACAACAGCATCTACTATCACCTCTGGTTCAATAACCATCGGAGTTTTTATCCCCTTCTTTAACAAGTTTGAATATTTGGGATTTGCCACTTGTAAAAATAAGAGCATCTTCTTCTTCCACATAATATAATTCTCTTTATCAAATTGTGGAATTTTAACGGTTCCAACTTTTTGTGAAGTCATTATGAATTTTTGAATGAATAAAAATTCAAGGAGTTGAAAAATCACAAAAGTCTAGGATCTTGATTTGTTCGTTAATCAGAAGGCTCTGATACCAATTGTTAGGTCCCAATGTGTTTGTAGAAGGGGGGTTGAATACAAAAAGTACCGAATAATCGAATTAAATGCGGAATAAAAAATGTGAAACAAAATTCAAGTTAAATAAAAATATTATTAAACTTGAAAGGTGTTACAACAACTGTATCGATTACAAGGAATTAATCTCAAATTAATTATCACAAATCTAGAATAAATTCGACATGAACTTTTTCTATTTTTGTAATAAAAAGATTCAAATGCTAAACGCAATTTGAGATTAAGTTCTAGGGATTTTGATCCGCTAGATTGTTACACAAGAACAAGAGAATGATTTCTAGTTGATTGGATTTAACATTACAAACTAGAAATTGATCTTGAAATTGCAGAGAAAATGAAATATTGTTCTGCTTCTTTTTCTTTTGTTCTTGGGTGTTGACTTCTGTTTGATGTGTATTGGATTGATAATTGAACTGCTGCTTGTCTGCTTCTTTTTAATCAACAGAATAGAATTGAACTGGCAAGACAATCCTGAGCTCAGCAAGACAATCGGTAGGACAATGGATTGAACTAGCAAGACAATCTGAATGAACTAGCATGACAATCAGAATGAACTAGCAAGACAATCCTCCTCCTAGTGTAACTTTCGGTGAGACTATTGAAAATGGCCTAGCATGACAATCGGTATGACAATCCTGATTGTCATGCTAGTTCATTTTCAATTGTCTTGCTGATTTAATGCAGATTTTAATCCAATTAAAATTCTGAAAATCATTAATATTAATTCAGAATTAATTAATCAATTAATTCAATTAATCAATAAATTAATCTTTGCAGATATAATTTATTTTCTTAATTAAATTATATGTGTTAATTAATTAATAGAGAATTAATACTAATCTTGAGCAGCAACCATTCTTCTGAAGATCTTCTGAAAATCACTGAAATATATGAATCAATTCCACCACTTCAATGTTGACACTCGATGTACTGTCTGGTTCATGAGTGACTAACTTCCGTGACGTTTCTTCATGTCTTGACTTTGATACTTTGATTTTCTTCAGATTAAATCCTTGTAATTAATTGATACTCTGACGAGATCTCTGTCACTTGATTAAATCCACAATCTTGATTTATATCACTGAGGCATGATCAATTTCTTGAACTTCTTCCAGTGAATTAATTCCTCAAGTCTGTAGATGAACCTTGTTTCTGAATCCTTTGACATATATTACTTTGCGAGATCTCTCTGACGGTAGATCCACTATTTACTTATTACATTCTTATTTGAGTTGAGTTGAATCCTCGAATATACAAATAGGCTTATGACATATGACTTACACCAAGTGAATGGGCGAATAAAAGTTTTTAAGGATGTCGAGTATTATGACCCCTCTCAATAAAACGTTTTAAGATTGGATGGTTGCGTAAGAGGCCGTGGCGGCAGTCCAGCAGAGAGTTAGGTATTATACAGGATATAATACCAATAGGCCAATATGTGCCTTGGGTGCCCCATTTGTTTAGTTGGATATGCTTAGGCATACCGGTGTTGCTTTGCGGCTGATCACCGGTGGCAACACACCGTCGTCCGAGGATTCCAATCTAAATTATTATATTACTTTTGATAATTTTATAGAATAAATGATTTATCAACTTTTTCTGTTTTGGAATAATGGTAAAATGTAGTTTTGATTCAGATTCTGATTTATGCCGATACTTACGTTGTTGTTAAATATCAAAGGTGGTATTAGTATAGATGATTGATGTTGACTTCAGTATGGGATGTTGTGAGCATCAAAGTTCGTATTGATATCTAATTTGATATGACAACAAAATAAGTATTAATATCAAGAGTTCGGTTTTGAGTAAAATTTATGATTCAATCCATAATCATTGTTTCATGTTATTGTGGGTTACGATATTTCCGTAAACACTGTTTTACGAGTTTTATTCTCGTCAAGATTTAAAGTATTGCTGAAGCATTTCGCTCAAAAATATCAAAATGGTTTTGAATACAATTAAGGAATCAATTCTGGGGTTCCTCAACTAAAATTTTATGATTCAACAATTATGATTTTAAATGTTCCGCTCTGATGCAGATGTCGGTTCTATATCAAAACGACCCTATATTCGATATAATGATCTTGCTGAGCATTTCTTTCGCTCATACTTGCCTGTCTTCAAATTTAACCTCCGGTGAGGATTAGCTTGCGCTGTTCAACTGCGTAATTCGAAGAAGCAAAGAAGAAGCTTTTGGAAGGTGGTTGGTCCAGGGTTTGCGAACTAGTGTAAGTTTTATTGTGTAAAGTTATTTATATTATATTATATTATAGTTGTGTATTTTATTTGGGCCTAGTATACTTCATTTCGAAGTTATACTAGTGGGTTTAGTTTTGAGTTGGAATTTATTGAAAAGAGTTTTAAAAGAAAGTGAAAAATTTATTGATGGAATTTGGAATTCTTGTTTCTAGAACTGTAACCTTAAAAGATCTTGGATTAGTTTGGGGTCATTTATGATAAATATCTTTCGCTGGTATTTAATTATTGATTAAACAGGTTGATTTGGATTGAGGTTTTATAGTGATGACCAAATCCCTTGACCCCGGATTTGGGGGCGTTACAGGTTGGTATCAGAGCTGAGGTTATAGTCAACTAGAAATGAGAGGGTGTAGGAGTGTGTATAGCTATGTGAGGACGTTTGAGCTCATATCGAGTTCTTGTTGGACTATCGGATATAGTACCAACGAGTAAGTTAAGATAGGCGCATTCATTTGAGATGGTTGTGCTGAGCTGGATGGGACTCCGGGAAGCTGCAAACTTCTATGGTGGAATCTTTCGAGGCTACTACGATTCGACGATGATGAAGATTATCGATATCTTTGGAACGTGAAGAAGTGTCTACTTTCGGATGACGAGTCGACCGAAGAGTTCAAATAGAAGATAAATATTAAGACCTTGGCAATACCTTCTCTTTTTATAATTTCTTTTGACCTCTCTCAAAAGAGGTATCTGTTAAAGGATATATTCCATAACATTCGTTTAATCATTTTGTGCCACAATATTGTTTTCTGGATTTCATTTTTTTTCCAGAAATATCAGCTTTGAAATCTTTTCAGTTTTATTCATTTGATTTTGGAATTTCTTTTGTATTCTCTTATTCTGACCGAGATGAACAACCCTAACTATAGGGGACACAAGGTATACCTGTCTGTGTGATAAGAGTTGGATGGGACGCCATCACTTGTGTGTATTGTGAATACATGAAGGTTAACAACCTTTAGTGTCTTAATTTGGACACGCAATACCAAGTTCATTTGATCATATTGATCTCTCAGTTATTCTCTTATTTCAACAATTTTTTTTCACCAATTCAGATTTTGTCTCTTCTCTTTGAAATTTCATGATTTATTATTCCAAATATTCAAAGGTATGCCAATCAATTTAAGTTGAGTTATCCTGGTTAAGTCAAAGCAGAGTTATGTGATGAAATTACCAGCAACAATGGACTACAATGCGGTTATAATATCAGTGGCATGTACCGAAGTCAGTCTGTCTCTTTATTTCTCTCTCTATTTATCTCTATCTCTCAATCTTTTTCTTTTTCTTTCTCTCTATCTTTCTCTCTCGCAATCAGTAAAGTGATTCTATTGAGGAATTGGTCAAAAGATGTGGATGGAACAATGGTGCGGAGTGAAGTTCCCGTGATAACTGTGTGGTATAAGGAATTGCAGTGTTATTGGAAATCCTGAGAATAGTTACATATGCAAGATTGGGAAATTGGTTAAAATACCCTTAGTGCTTTCTTCTGCTGATTCCAAGGACGGAATCCTTATAAGGGGGTAGATTGTAATATCCCATATTTTCGAATATTATTATTATAATTATTTAGAATTATTTACATGATTTTATGTGAATTTTAATGAATTATATAATAAGTGGAATTGATGTTTGGGTGTTTATATGTGATATTTTTTGAGTATTTTAATTTTTATATGTCCAGAATAAAATATAGATAATTGTGATATTTTTCTGGTAATTTTTGGATTGTTATATGATTTTATAATGATTTATGAATTATTAATGATTTTCTGAATAATTATAAAATTATTTTATAAAGCCGGGAATCGTCCAACTTCAACAGTTTTTACGTTTTTATAACCTGAAACTCTTCCGAAAACTCCTACCTAACCTAATTTGGTAATTTCGGACATTTTCTGACCCGTGCGCGGTCCGACGAAAGATTTTCGATACGATAACCATTTCGATAAATCAACAAAACCCGTATTCTCGAGAGACGGGACATTTTTACATTATTTTTGTATATGGTGTTTTATGAAAAGCTCGGTTTTGATAATTATCCAAATCTGGTATTAAATTGTATCATTTTTATAGTAACTTAGCGGCTAAGTAATCTATTTTTGGATCGTTTTGCAGTTACTTAACGGCTAAGCAACTAATTTATCGATCCAAAACGATCCAGAATGAACCAATATTCCGTAAATATAAATAGCCTATTTCTTATTTCATTTATTTCGTTTATTCATTTGCAACCAGTAAAAATACTGTAAATACAGAGAAAAACCCTAAAAACCGATACGTTTCCTGAGAATCAAACGCACGAACGGAGGCGTTACCGAACTCCGATTCGGGTGTGCAGCATATCGAAACGAAGCTCTCGAAATCTTCTTTCTGAATCAATCATCAGCTTTACCCAGAAATCAAGGTGATTTTCTTATTTAATTATTTTAATTCGAATTATTTAGTGATAAAATATGATTTTTTGTAGACGTGATTATCTGAGTGTTTTGATGATTCCATGTTATAGAGCATGTTTTTCTGGTCAATTTCATATATTATACTTCAAAAATAGAGTTCAATAACATGTTTAAAATAGTCTTTGATTCTCTGATTCGAAAACTAGGGTTTATTTGATATGAATGTTCTTAATTAGAATTTAGGCGTTTCTTTGTTTAAGATTAAAAGTTGGAATTGATTATACCATGTTGTAGATCGTCTAAAAATGGGTTGATTGGTATATATATAGTAAACGGGCGGTACCGGGAACGTCCTCGCCGGCAAGGCGGCGTTCGCCGGCGTCAGGGACTTCGGGGAAGTTTCCCGGACGTTTCGTGATGTTTTTGGCCGATTTGATTTCATAAATGGGTTCCTGGGGTCAAGGTTCGTGTTTCCCTGTGTTTTTGGCCCTTTCTGGGTAGTTGCAGGTTACCGCGGGCGAGCTCAGTGGCGGCGGCCATGGCTGCCGGCGGCGGGGGAAGAAGGAGATGGTGAAACTAAATTTATCATTATTCTAGTGCAAGGTCAAATCACATCTTAGATAGACCTATTAATTCTGAAGAATCTCAGCACAAGGACTTTATCAGGATAGTAATAAAGCAAGCATAACTTGATTTGTTCTTCTAAATTGTTTTAGTTTTAAATTGTATATCTTACAGGAGATATTGCAACTTGTAGGAGCATGTTGAAGGATATCACAAATTACCTACAAAATTAAAAATATATTTCTCCCCTACTGTTGCGAAATGAATGCTGACCTTTATGTGAAGGTCGACGATGATGTCTATGTCAATCTGGGTACAACTTCCGCTCTTATGTACGGTGTCTCTTTTTTAAAGTTGTCTTAATTGGATTTGCAGTAATTGAAGTTTGGTAAATGATTATAACCTTGTGCATCGGTCCTCACTTGGTCATAATGCACTTGATAATATCTTGTAGACTTGGGAAGTTTTCACTTGTGCAAACAAGAGTGATCTTGACATGCATTTCCATCTTTTTTGGGTTTTTTACTTTCTTAAGATTTTTGTTTTAATGAATTAAAATCAATTACTAGTGCAGATGGAAGGGTGTTTTTCTCTTGCTAATGCTCTCAAGGCATCTGCAAATGAGTTGAAGGATTCAGGTGTTATTCAAATTTCAAAGGCTTTGAGCAGGATTGTGTTCCGCTAAATGAAGTTGATATGAGCACAAACATTAGAAAGTCTGGTGCCAGGGTTTTGGCTCAGGTTGTTATAGCCAAATCTGGGTCCAACTTGGTTAACTTCAATGCTAATTATATTTCTAATGAGGTAGATGAGATTAATGATATGTTTAAAATTTCTTCTGCTATGCTTGCTTCGTTAGATGATAATGATCAAGAAGGAGAAGATTATAATGAGGATGTTGATGAAGCCAGTGTTGAAGACGAACATGAATCTAAGCTCAAAGGCCTTGAAATCAAATACAAGAATTAATTACAACATTTCATCCATATCATCTCCCAATTCATAAATGGTCTACTAGAGTAATTTATTATTAGTCTGCTCATAATCTCTCAATTCATTCACAATCAGTGTTTGGGACAGTCAGGCATAAAAGAATCTGGAGCAGTTCCAAGAGCAAAACCTTTGTAATTTTCTATTTCTGCTAGCAAGAAATCTTCTTAGAGATGAATAACATTAGCAAATTAGCATGCTTGATTCTTAAAAATATGTTGGATGCCAATGAGCAGTATAGAAAGATTGAGCTTATCCAGAATGGTCGTCACTTGATGTACTTGTAAGGGTGCAGATGAAGACATATTTGCTCGAGAGCTTAGCATAAGTTTGTATAATTGTTTGAATTAATTTTACCTTAAAGGTGTAAATTTTTGTGTTGCTACATGTTGTGTTGGAAGATCTTTGCCAGACCCATAATAATTATGGTATTTATTTGAACTCTTTAAATGTACAATCATTGTGAAGTTAAACGATCATTGTGAAATTTGTGGGCAAATGCGGAGTTTTAAATGAGATATTATGCAACTTCTTTGAATTAGATAGTTACATTGTTCTTTTAGTTAGAAAACAGACAACTAGTTTTTTTATACCATCATAAAAATATAATACATCTTAAACAAAAAGCACATATATCAATCACAGAAGAAAGAATAACAATTCAAATCCAAATGAGTTGTACATAACAAAATGTTAACATCCGATATGTTGCTGACATTAATGATTAAATGTAAATCTATGATTTAACAATGTTAAAGCTCTTAAGATCTTTACTAATGCTAATAAAAAAAATTATAGTCAAAATTCATAACATCTACGAATAACAAATCTTATATTTTTTTACCACCACACTCCCTAAACAAAAGGGAAAATGTTTCTCCTCCTGCAACATTGTAATAAGCAAGGGAAATATTATCTTTAAGAGCCAGCCTTTTCACTCAGTTTCTATTTGTTTAAAGGAAGCTGAATCTCTCCCGTAATTTTCTCTTTCAAATCGCTAACCGTCTCAGACAATGATTGTACTCAAATCTCCGTTACCTACGCTTCAGGTTTCCTTCATCAACATTTGGCACATACACATTAATGCTTGACAATCCCCGAGGTCAAAAAAGAAAACACCCAAATTTAGGTTAAAGTATCAAAAAATTAGGTGGTATGTCCATATGTACTCAACAGGAATTGTGAATATTGATGACCAAATATAATCTTTGATTGCTCACCAGATCAATCATAATCAGACAATTAGTCAGATCATACGGAATCAATATATGACATGATCAATATACCGGCCATAAATTAAAACACAAAGACTCTAGATTTGTAGCTCAATAGAAAAATCACAGCCATATTTAATTACACATAGCTCAAAATTATTAGCAATATACCAATCAGGAAAATACGAATACAGTCCTCAATATTAAACCCAATTAGCCACCTATTTAAAATCTAACAAATTCGTAGATTATAGAAAAATCCAGATTCATTTCTCAATATTCACCCCAATGAGCCACCAATTTAAAATCTAACAAATCCGTACATTATTGAACACATTTTTCTATCTTCAAACTTTTGGATTCCTATATAAATTGAAACCAAGTTCATAGACTAGAGTTTCAGTAATACAGTAACACTCACTTAAAAATCAATCTTTTTTATTATGTTCTTATTACATAGAAATCATCTCGTGATGGTCAAAATTGGTGTTTGTAGCTCAATTTTTAAGAGATCTTTTTTAATCCATGATAGTGGAATGGAAAATTTTGAAAAAGTAAGAACACATATTTTTTCCTTAAATTCATAATATTAATAATAGTTAACTTTTGCGCCTTATCCAGTCTGAGGGTTGGTTAATAACAAAGAGTTTAGTTAGGGAAAGGAGATGCAACTTGGATACAAGATCGAGGGTAAAACTTATAGTATAATAAGAAAAATAAAAGATACTCCATACCTGGTATTGAGCTGTGAACTGATCTTTAGTAATGAGCAAAGAATCATCGAGTCTTTGCCTCTTTCGCTCAGGCTCAAGAAGTGGAAGAGGAGCTTCCTCTGGTGGAAGCGGAGGGGGAATTCCTATGGGTGGTACATGAATACTGGGGGGATTCACAAATATGGATGGGGCAAAGGAGGTCGATTAACCATAAAAGGCTGTTGTTTATAGTTCATTTGCACTGGGGGAGGTGGAGCCCGAAATTGAAGTAGTGGTCGTGGTAGAGGTGAAGCAAGTACCCCAGCATTTGTCGAAGTTGGATATTTCCCTGGATTCAGAGGTCGAGGAATATTAACAGCAAGGTTAGCAGACGGAGAAAATGGCTATATGGATGGCATACCAGGTCTTGGAGAAGTAGCAAAATCAGGAAGATTGTTGGCCGCATTATTATATTCTAAACAGAATCACAAAGTTCTATAGTTAATTGATGAATAAAAAACTTAAAACACATAACATAAATCTATACTTCTTATATAAAACATAATGATAGAATATATTTTTATGTATATTTTAGATGATTTTATTCTCATATTAATTGTATTTTGCATTGATTTGGATATTTATTTAATTTATTTTAATGTTTTATTGTAGGAAATAAAGAATCCTTGACTTGGAAGGATTTGGAGCGAAAAGACCTATTTTGGAGTGAAAATAGAAGAAAATTCATATTATTTGGCAATACATACTACAAATATTGTTTGGGCCGTATCTAGAGATCCAGAAATCCGTTTTTGATGATCTTATAGTCCACGCGAAGCTTGCGAGATTTCCCTTAGTGGGCTCAAAAGAAAAGTCTGACTGAAAGAGCCCAGAAACCGAGGAGCAAAAATAGCTGCGAATTTTATATTAAATTCCTACTCCATTATGGAATTCTTTTTGTATTATTATTTAAACATTGAAAATACTTTTAATATTAGAAAGAGGATCAGATATTATTATCAGGGGGAGTTTTAGTTTTATTATTAGTTTTTATCATTAGCTTGGAGAGAAGAATAGATACATACGTTTTTACACACAAGCAGGGTTTTGGCTTCATCATCTCTTCTATTGTATGCACTTGGATTTACCATGGATTGATTGTTCCTCCTTTATAAAAAGTTAAGGTATTTTTATCTCTTCTTGTTTATTAGCATATATCTTCTATGGATTGCATCATTGTTCTTGTTTTTATTGCTAATATGAGTGAGTAGTCTTATTCTAGGGCTTAAGGGAAGCCATGTTTGCACCATGACAATTCTTTGATTTGTTAATAGTTTAATGGGTAACGAGTGATTCTAAGATATGCGTTATTGTTTAATCTATGTTATTGGCCAATATCGCGGATTAATTCTATACAAATAGGAGTAATGGATCGAGATATATTACTCACTAGATGCACATATACGATTAGCAGAAATGAGGATTAGTGCGAGAGCATAATTGGCATTTCTGAAGGTATTAATGCTTGAGAGAGATTAACCATTACTTTAATTACTCGACCCAATAAATTATTATATTTCTGTGAATATTTTGGTGTAAATATGGTGAACCTATACTGCCCTAGGCTTTATTTATTTGATTTTAATCAGATTAAATTTGCATTACTTAGTTAGCTAGAAATTCACAACACTAGATTCAATCCAGAAACAACTTGTAGTAGTTGAATTAAAATCCTTGAAACAATATCCTTGTGGATATGACCCGTACTTGCCTGCATCTGCTAACAACAGACTGTTGGACAAACTTAGTATTTTAGACTAAGTTGTGAATTATTTTGAGACTCTATATGAGTGAGACGCATTATGTGTTAGTGGTGTGTATTTATTGGAACGTATTCTCCTATTCGAGGGGATTCCAACGTATATTTACATGCCCAAAATGAGTAAAAGGTGAATGAGAACTGATGTTCCAAAGTTTTACCTTTTAATATGAAAAGTGGTTTTGTACCACATCGAGAGTAGCACAAACCTATTCCTTAGTTTTTCTTATAAATACCATGTACCACATCGAAAAGAAATAATAATTCCTTTCAAGCCTCTCTTTATAAATAGAGTCTTAGGTCACCAGTTTTATCAAGTTGAGAAAATAAGAGTCGCCTCTTTAATTCTCGGTCTCTTTAGTCCTAAATTTTTCAAATATTCCGGTGATAGTTCTCGGGCTCAGTTCAAGTTCGCTGAGAGTATTTTTAATTTATTGATTATACTATTATTTCATTTTATCCTGGGAAGCAGGTCGCTAAACACAGATGGTGCGGGGCGAAACTGCTTTAAGGAGACAGTTTTCTGGACTCGAGAGTAAATCCAATCTCTGTTTATTTTCTTAAACCTTTCTCCGAATTTAATTATTAATACTTATATATTTATGTGATTTAAGAATTAGCAATGATTTTATGAATTAGTTATACATTTAATATATATAATAATGTCTATATCATACAAGATTGACAATAATCTTAAAGCAGTTTCCTATTTCTAACGATTAGGAATTTTTCAGGATTTGGTTGAAATGCTTCGTATAATTAAGATTATGTTCTGGTGGTTTTTCTATATGTCGTGTGCACCATATGCTTGTATATTTGTCGTGTACAACTCTGAATTTACCTGTTGTACTCGTAATCATTTTAGTTGTGGTCATGTTGGTTTGTACATGATTTGATAAACCAACGCTCACTTGTTGGATGGAAAAAGTGGATTATTAAGTAGGTAAACTGGTGATTGGTAACCATATTTTTCTTATTATGCTTGTGCATGTGCTAGCGTTTAAGTGCACCAAGAAGAATCAAAGAGGATATTTCCACGATTTTGGTATAATAAATAACTTCTATTTTATGTGCCATAATCCGATTTGATCAATATGTGCACTCTTATTTATGCTCAGCTGGTTATTTAGTTGTCATGGTTGTTGTATTAACGCCCCTGATTTAATTTGATAAAGTTGGGAATTTCTTTTGATGGCTTTGATTTGAGCATTTCTTTTCCGGACAAGTAATAGTTACTTGTTAATTGACACTGAATATATGATATATTTCATGTCAAGTGTCTAACCTCGTGTTAATGTTTAACGTAAACATAACTATAGGTTTATATTAATAACTTGGTTTCTAGTATTATTTGTTGTTGTTAGTTATGAATAAACAATCAATTTATGGGACCCGGATCTTGATCAGCTAAACATTTTCTATATATATGTATTTGGGTTTCTTGGATTTATTCATCCAGATACGTCTATTGCATAGAATATTCGAAAGAGCCTGCGAGTTAAGACATATCCGGTATGAATCCTGTGAGTGAGGATTAATTATTTGGAAAATTATGTGTTCGATATTTAAATTGAGTGAGATATTTGTTTAGTTTAAATTTGATTGTTTGAACTAAATTAATTCGACTTCCAAATATTGTTGATTGTAGGAAGTTCTTTTGAACTTAAATTCTTTGTGGTCATTCGGAACATTTAAAACCTAATGGGCCTGAATTACAGGTTATGGGTCGGCATGAGATTAAAATTGTCTGGTTGACTTTTATTCTCCAGTTAAATTATTATTTCTCGTGTTGGTGTCGGTCTACTGTGGCAGTGACACACGAGCCTATTACGGTGATCTATGTGATACCTAATATGGCGAATATTGATATCAGTTATTTATACTGAACTTCGGAGAAAATCCGGAAAGTTGTTAACCTTAACGCATCAGTTGATCAAGGATCACTGAATGTGTGTTTATTGAAAATTTATGTTCTTCCTTGGGTCTCTTCTGGTTGTACCAGTTGGTGAGCCAGAAATGCAGGTTCGTATGAACCGTGTAAAACTTTTAGAGAAATTTGGTAATTGAATTTCCAATGACAAGAACTATGGAAAGTTCTTTAAACATGATATTAAAACCTTATAGGTTTTTTAATGAATGGTGTAAAACCTGCTCAGATGAGAGGTAGTGACACGAAATGTGTTTACTTTCTGGTTTGATAGTAAAATATTTGTCACTCGTACTCGTAGTCAAGTCAATATTGAAGCTAAATAGAGAGATGTGTGCTCTATAAGCTCAAGGGTAAAACAACTTAATACAGATAATTAAGATGGTAGTGAATAAATTTAATGATGAATAGTCACCGGGTAAATTCTGTTTGCAACGTAAATATTCATGAGGTCGTTGCACCTTACTCGCATTAAATAAATGGAGTAGATACAGGCTTGAGTTGCGCTCTGAGAGAGATGCAAAACGATTGTGATCAGCTCAGACTATCACTGAATTTGAGGATATTAGTTACAAAGGGCTAATCGTTCCTTAAACATGATACCACAGAAGGAAATAATTAAATTTTCTATTAGTTTTGGAATCTTTTCTGACATTCTGTGAAATATTAAAATTGTGGTATCTAAAATAGAAAATTAATGAATTTTCTATGAATAGTGGAATGTAATGAAACATATAACGACTCGTGTATTTTTCTTTTTACTTTAATAACTAAAAGTGTAATAAAGGTTTAAATAATTAAATAAATATGTGTATTGATTTTGGCAGCAGTTATTGATTGTTATTTAGTTATTTGTGATCTGTTGATATGTAGGATTGAATTGTTTGCTTTATTATTGAGTTATACGATTCTATTTCGTTTGTAAAAGTGATTTTATTGCAGTTTTAATTCCATAAATATTTGGATGATCTCTAAAATTGGTTTTATAATTTTATGATTTCAATAATTATTTTTAGAACTTTATAAAATTGAGAAATCAATATTTCATTAATTATTTATTTTTAAATGATTTTCTGAGTGTGTTTAATTGTAAAATCCATATTTAATTATGAAAATCTTCAAAAATCATGAAACTTATATTTTATTAAGATTTGTATTATTCTAAGAATTTTAAAATTATTTTGGAAATTTTCGGGATTCGTTTCACCCGTACGTCGTTTCGTTATTGGTTAAAAATCGGGTACAAAGTGCACCTTAAAAATTGTTTTAGAAATTTCGAAATTTATGTTTTTGTAAAATTTGGGATATTTATGACATTTTGATATTATTTTCCTAATTTTCTGAAATCATTTTTCGTGCACCTAAATTCGTTAATATCAAATTATCGGGACAAACTGGGCCCTTAAACCTTCATATTTATCGCAATTGCTACGTGTTTACTTCTCAATAAACAGGCTTCCAGGTGTTGCAATTTCAGAGAAGTAGAAAAAAAAATTAATAAACCACACCCCCTTCCCTGTGGCACGCGCCTTGTCTCTCCCTGTTGTTCTCTCTTCTCTCGTTTCTCGGTTTCTTTTCTTTCTTCCTTCGTTTCTTCCTTTCATTTTCGGCGTTATCTCCGGTAGCTCTACTTCCGGTAATATTTTCGGCTTGCCTCAGTTCTATTGTGTTTCAATTTCTTGCATATATATATATACATGTATGTATATATCTGTGTGTGCTATTGTGATATGTGTGTGTATTTTGTGGTGTGTGTGTGTTATGTGATATGTGTGTGTGTTCCGTGATGTGTGTGTGGTTCGTGTTGTGTGTGTGTGCGCCGACCGTAAGGCCGTGTGTGCGGTGACATTGGTGGCTATGTTTTTGGGCTGTGATGTTGTTGGGATCTTTGTGGTTTGGGTTGCCGTTTGGGCCGGGTGTTTCGGGCCTTACTGTTGGGCCTGTTTATGCAGATGGGTTTAATATTTTTATAAAATTAATTTTGTTTTCTTTTCTGTAGGAAAATAAATTAATAATATTCGTGATATAAAAAATTTTGTCGCAAGAAAATTATTTTAATCGGCGTAATTTATTTGGGAACCCGTATTATATCGGGCGCCAATAAATTATACCGCCGTTGACGATGAACTTCGGTGAGTCAATGGTAGACGGTGATGACTTTGTTCTGAGTCCTAAATTTTATAAATAAATAAAATAATTCGAATAACTAGTTTCGTATAAATAATTTTGGGATTGTGAAATGGTGTTGCGAATTGAGATTGTGGATTGTTGTGAAATTTGGACGTCGATTGCGATCGACGGGTAGTCTTATAAACAAAGGAGTTGCTGCCAAAATTTTCTAAAAATGTATTTGTAAATGTACGTACTTATATTATACGTGTTACCCTATTTATGTTCGGATTACGTGATTACATGATTATGTGTATAATAACTATACGAGTCGGGTTATTGGATTGGGTTATTAGGATTTGAGGATATCAAGCATGTTGGTATAACTGAATAGGTTATTCTGTATTTGTAGATCCCAGTCGAGTTTCCCAGGATCGAAATCAGCGTGAAAGCTATTTAGGGTTTGGTAAAGCATTGCAAGGCAAGTACCCCTGACCATTCTTTTATGGTTCAGTACGTATAAATAGCTAAATGTTTTATTCTCGTAATGGAACATAAATGTTTTAAGTTACGTATCCCCTGTAGTTATAAATTATTGTTTTCAAATTATTTTGGGGAAAAGTAACTTCGAAAGGTACCTATTTCGAATGAAATGATTTGCGAACTGGATTTTATATGTGTGCTGGTAAAATGAATGATTTTGAAATGAGATAGGTACAAGTGTTTTGAAAACTGGATAAAACGATCAGATACATAGGGGCCAGAGTAGGCCTATTGAGGTGGTGTAAGAGGCTAATTTGGTTGTGCGCATTATATAACCGATTAGTCCACCAGGTCAGAGACAAAGCTAGTCTCTGAGTTCCGAAACAGGTAAATGGGATGGCAGTTAGAGCCGTCTGGTGTTGATTGCCTGATCAGCTGTCTTCATATATTCGTTACGTATCTGATTTGGATTTTTGATTCCCGTAAGGGTATAAGTAGTTGATACATCGGTTTTATAAATGTGAATATCATGCTAAAATTGGACTCTGGTACTTACACAGCACACTATTATGTTGTTTTGATAAAGCATGCTAGTCAGTGATATCCAGTTATCTCCAATTTTCATTATATAATGTTGATGACATGATTACAGCTCTGTTCCTATTATTGTTACATTACTGTTTTATTCCGTTATTCATATATTGGTACTGCTGAACGATTATGCTCACCCTTGTAAACTGTTATGTATATCTCGCAGATGCCTAGAAGACCAGTCAGACATACCCGTGTTCCTGCCCCTTCAGGACCCGGCTCCTCTGAGGTAGTTTGTATCAGACCATGAGGTCTGATGAGTTGCTGAATAAAGTTAGAGTGTGTTAGATGTTTAATAAATCTTTTTTAATAATGTGAACCTGAATCACACTTAAACCTAGATCGGATCTTGGTTTGGGGTCAAGTTAGTATATTTTAATATTAATCTTGCTGTTTATATTTTGGTAATTGTGTTTGGTGACGTCAACTCCTGACCCCGGGGTTGAGGCCGTCACAAAACATTCTTGTAAATAATTGAAATGTGGGGGTATCTCGAAACTTGATACCAATACCTCTGTTGGTAGCATGAGATCCAAAATCAATTGAGATAGTTTGGATGGATACATAGACAATGGTTGAGTCTAATAATATCCTATATGAATCTATTTTGAGATTCATAAGAATACTATTACAGAGTTTAGGAATGCTTATGTGAGGAGCTAGTAGTTCCTAGTAGATCTGTAATTGAAAGTCATCTAAATGAACTTACGAGTTATTGGATGAATGTGAGGATGAACCTGTAGAGAGCAAAAGACTTGGATAATTGTTAGTCATGAATGTCTTGATAATTTGCTTGAAGGTGAACCCGTAAATTTATTAGAAGCAATGCGCTTCTCGTATAATTCCTTGATAAGTGAATATATCAATAGAAAATTTGACTATTATTGAGAGTCAATAAATCAAAATTTTCTTGCATGTGTACTAGAAAATGGATTGTGTATGTACTCTCTATGTCCTTTGTGGGGGAAAGGATGTTAAGAAATAGAGAGAGTGGTTCTGTTTGACATATGCTTGTTAAAAAAATGATAAGGATCTTCTTACGAGATGGAAGCATTAGGACCCAAATGAATTTTCTAATTGAAAATATATATGTGGATCTGAATGAAAGTAAAAGGTCAGACTGCTAATAAAATACTACAGTCAAAAGCGATGACCTTATATAATTTATGAAATATTCTCGAGTTTTGAGAATAAGGTTCATTAAGATGATACTAAAATGATCGTATTCTGAAATTTAAAAGTGCATCAATAAACATTAAGACAGTCTTTCTAAATAGATATTTGGAGAAATATCTATTTACGTGAACCTGAGGGTTGCTCTAGATAAATCAAGAGTAGAAAGTCTGTATTTTCTGTGATCATGTTGAGTGAAACAACATAGACACGAAATAATGGCATATTAAATTTGATATTGTTATGATAAGCAATGGCTTCAAATAAATAACATGGTTGCCATTTTGAGGACGCTCAAAATTGGTTGCTATGTGAATAAGGATTGCCAGTTTAAGGACGATTAAACGCGGTAATGATGCAAATTGAAATTGCCGGTTTGTGGGACGCTAAAAGCTGGTAACATCAATAACAAGTGGAAGCCTTGAGTAATAACTAGTAAAGTTAATTTCATAAATGTGAAATATGTCAATATGAGATGTCAAACTGATTCAAAATCAGAGAATTGACAAGTGTGCATGTGTTATTTACACATGATATGCAAGTCATAATTGGTTGCATGTGAGTGATCTGATCATTACGAGAAGTAATGACAAGAGGATCATCTCTGAAAATCTTGATGAGATTGAAAAGTTTTGATTTGAAGATTACAATCTTCGTGACTTTAAAAGTCTTAGATGATACATGTCACATGTTGGTGTTGTGAGTCTTGAAGAGATCAACGAAGCTAAAGTTATCATGGCTAGAATGGATTTATATTTATCCAAGCGTAGACGAACAAGGATCTCTCAAGAAGGATTGTAAGTCTGTTGTACTTTTAAAATTGTACAAAATCAGACATATGCTACACAGTTGGTAAACTGGGTAGATGCACAAGTACAATGAAAATTGGTCACTTGGAAGTGATTACAATGAGATTTAAGGTGTATGATATGTGCTCGTGAGCTTGGACTGCAATACGAAAGATATCTAATTGTACTATGTGAATATAGTATGTAAATTAGATATTTGACTTTAAGAACTTAAAAGTCATTCGAGTTTCACACTTAGCAGTCGTGTCATGAAAATCCTAAACTTAGCTCGATTCATGATGGAATATGAGTCTGGTGCATAAAATAAACGCAGTTAAAAGGCTGAACAGCCACTTTGTAAGGATATTCCTAAATGACATGGAAAACATGTCTTCAATATGCATATATTATGTAATCAATCTACAAATTGGTAGATCATATTGTTGTGTATGAAATGGTATGTCTCACATCTATGATGAGGACACATTACCATTAAACAACTATGCTCAACGAAAATTATCATGATTGACTATGTAAAGTCAAATGATAATGTTTGGATCCACTAACTAGATGGTTAAACTGAGTGAATCTGTTTAAGCCAAGGGAATCTAGTTAGACCGAGAGATAGTTGTAAAATCATCGAGAGGAATGGGCCTTGCCTATTGCTTAATGGCGTCATAGTGGACACCCAACCTTGTTGATAAGAGATCCCAAGAACTTAGTTCAATGGGACAACTAAATCATGATGACCAAATCACTGCAGGGGTAACCCCTGACCTATTTCTATGATAATGAAACAGTGAGACCCGTAAGGTACGAGGTTAAGCTTTATGCTTTTAATGATCTTTGACGAATACAAGGATTTCAAGTTTTAATACATAATATTCGACTGAGTAAATGCGGGTTACTCTATAAGATAAAGATCACCTATGTAAGAGAGAAGTATGGCCGCTTCAAAGGAGAATTGCGAGGCATAATTCTTTAGAAACTCTTGCAGAACCAGGACGATGTTCCAGGGCCAAAATGGACATAATCATGAGAACTGAATGAGTCAGGAAAGATATAGTGATGAGTATATCATCGTTTACACAAACGGTCGAACAGTTCAAGGACATCGCATCATACTATCTACCAGTAAAGTCGATATACTTATTAAAGCAAAGATTCAAAGAGCATTCTCTATATATCGTATGCTATATCTAACCGCCAGAACTATCACCAAGTCAAGTTCTGCGTCTGTCTGTCTATGTGGTGCGTGCTACTGGACCATCAATCTCATCTGTGGGGGATTATTGGACAAATTTAGTATTTTAGACTAAGTTGTGAATCATTTTGAGACTCTATATGAGTGAGACACGTTATGTGTTAATGGTGTGTATTTATTGGAACGTATTCTCCTCTTCGAGGGGATTCCAACACATATTTACACGCTCAAAATGAGTAAAAGGTGAATGAGAACTGATGTTTCAAAGTTTTACCTTTTAATATGAAAAATGGTTTTGTACCACATCGAGAGTAGCACAAACCTATTCCTTAGTTTTTCTAATAAATACCATGTACCACATCGAAAAGAAATAATAAGTCCTTTCAAGCCTCTCTTTATAAATAGAGTCTTAGGGCATCATTTTTATCAAGTCGAGAAAATATGAGTCGCCTCTTTAATTCTCGGTCTCTTTAGTCTTAAATTTTTCAAATATTCCGGTGATAGTTCTCGGGCTCAGTTCAAGTTCACTGAGAGTATTTTCGATTTATCGATTATACTAGTATCTCATTTTATCCTGGGAAGCAGGTCGCTAAACACGGATGGTGCGAGGCGAAACTGCTTTAAGGAGACAGTTTTATGGACTCGAGAGTAAATCCAATCTCTGTTTATTTTCTTAAACCCTTCTCCTAATTTAATTGTTAATTCTTATATGTTTATGTGATTTAATAATTAGCAATGATTTTATGAATTAGTTATATATTAAATATATATAATAATGTTTATATCGTACAAGATTGACAAGACAGACACCGTGCACTTGCGGTAGTATAATTTTACATATCAAGTTTTTGGCGTCGCTGCCGGGGAGACGCCTAGTTTCTATAGATTTTAGTTTAATTATTTTAGATTCTTTCCATTGTCTTACTTGGAGTTTACTTCCCATTGAGGCATATTTCACTATTTTTCTTGTCTTAGTTGTTGATGCCCAGGTCCAAAAAAGAAGCAGAAATAACTCCTCTTAGTCCAGATTTTGGGATTACTTGTCAGCAATATATAGATCGAGTAAGAAAAGAAAGGCAACAAAATTTTGGTGATTCAAAGATCAAAATGGCGGAACTCCCTATTAAATCTTTGAAGAACTATTCACAACCCTCTCCTAGTGGTGTGCCTACTGGCCTTACTATGCCACTATTGAAGCAACAAATTTTGAGATCAAACCGGCGCTGCTCACTATGATCCAGCATAATCAATTTTTCCGGTCTTCCCTCTGAAGACCCTACACTTCATCTACAAAGGTTTCAATAACTCTGCTCTACCATCAGACATCGGGGTGTCACTGCAGACCAACTGAAAGTCATGTTATTCGAGTTTTCTCTTCACGATAAAGCTAAAAAATGGTTGAATGATATCAATGTGACTGAGTGAAATGAAATTTCTCAAGCTTTCTTAACTGAGTATTTCCCTCCTAACAGAACTGATGACTTGATTGACAAGATGATGGGTTTCAAACAAGAATATGGAGAGTCTCTTAAAGATTTTTGGGAGAGATTCAAAGATCTTCAACGTGCATGCCCTCATCATGGTCTTGAGAAGTGGTTTCTGATTAAATGCTTCTAGAATGGTCTTGACACTGAAACAAAAGGTAATGTTGATAATGCTGCAGGTGGTGTTTTTCTAGACAATGGAGTTGATGATGCGTATGTTTTTCTTGCAAATTTGGCTGCAAATCATTTTAATAACCCGAGAGCACCTAAAAAGGGAGGTAAACTTGAAGTGGAGGCTTATTCTCTCTTATCATCTCAGCTCGCTGCGTTAACTCGGGAGATTCATTCTTTGAAGACTTCACAATCATCTACTCCTCCTATGAGTATTAATGTATTGTCATCCATGGCTCCTATGAATAATCTTGTTTGTGAAGTGTGCGGTGTTCAAGGACACTTAGGTAATGAATGCTCTTATAATTTTCATAATTCACAAAATTTTCAGATGGAGCAAGATAATGTTTTTCAGCAAAGGTAGCATTATAATCCTTACTCCAACACCTATAATCCTGGTTGGAGAGATCAACCAAATTTCTCATATAGGAACAACAATGCTCAAAATATTTCTATACCTAATTAGCAGCAACAGTATCAGCAATCTTATTAGAGTTCTCAACAACAACAGTATAGGCCTTCTCAAGGATCTATGAATCCACCTGGATTTCAGAAGCCTCCTCAAAATTATGCTCCTCAAGCTAGTCAAGTTGCATAACCTGATCAGACAAATGAGATGATGAAATTATTGATACAAGAGATTAAAGATATGAAAGTCCATAACAAGATGATGGAAACTCGGATTGCACAATTAGCTAGTTCTTCAACAGCAAGGCAGTCCGGCTCTTTACCATCACAACCAACAAATCCAAAGGTGAATATAAATGCTATTTCTCTTAGGAGTGGTCTTACATATGATGGTCTTTCAAAGCCTACTGCTGATGTGACTGATGAGAAATAGAAGGAAACCAGCAAAGATGACAAAGTGGATGATGTTGATTAAACAAATAAGGGTGGAACTGAAGGAAGCAAGGAAGCTGATAACGAGAAGATTGTAAATGCTCCTTCACCATTTGTGCCTAAGTTGCCATTTCCTAGCAGGATGAACAGAACTAAGGTAGATCAATAATTTGGTAAGTTCATGACACTTGTCAAGAATCTCGAGGTAACAGTTCCTTTCACTGATTTAATTTCTCAAGTTCATCATATGCAAAGTTTTTAAAGGATATTTTAACAAAGAAAAGATCTATTGGTGAGGTGGAGACAGTAGCTTTTACTGAAGAGTGTAGTGCTGTTTTACAAAATAAGTTTCCACCTAAACGTAAAGATCCTAGAAGTTTTTTAATTCCTTGTTGTAACTCCCTCCAAACCCAGGTCAGAAGTTTGAAGTCCACAACACACACACACACCATATATAAACATGTTTATGGATATAATAATATATACGCAATGACCCTACTTACCATTTTCCACGGATCGAAGTAGTTTAAAGTATGTCCACAAGCTGCAACCTTATTTATTTTACAAACGTACCAATTTTCAGTTTATTTATCTTACAACGGAAGTAAACTTTATTATAAACTATCAACACAAACTAGTACAAACATCCTCTGCTAGCTTATCCCATTTCAACTTGGATACCTAGCTCGCACGCTTGTTTGGGGATCCTCGCTACCACCAATTTCCTTTTTCACTGGAAAAGAATATAAGCAGATTTGCAAGAGTGAGCTAACTAGCTCAAAAGTCACAATGACAACACTGAGATTAAATAATGATAAATTGAAATGATATAGGGAATCAAGTTTCCTGATAAGCAGTGATTAGAATTGGATATTCACTTTTATTTTAAAAACCAAGGTTAGGTTACTGATCAGTCATGCACTAACCCCGAGTAAGGCTCCCAGTTTTGCTCTATATACAGGATCCAAGGCACACATTAGCCTATTATGACCACGAATCTGGTCCATATTTATAAACAATCCAATTTTAGAATAACAATATGATAAATAATGTAAATCAATAAGTTGAATCATAAACAACCTTTATCTTGAAGCGTAGGGTGACTCATAATACCATGAAGGTATAACAAGGAAATCATAGAGATTGGATTTCAAGCAAGGAAAGAATCAGAAAGTAGAAGACCAAGGGTTCAAGGGTTACAAGGATTAGTCTTTTGTTATACAAGGCAATAAGGTTCATATGTTGAACAAATCCATATCAAGAATCAGTAGGTGGTATATATGTATTTGTGGAGTAGTGTCGTATATATATGGTTCGTATATGAGAATTCAACAATCAATGGTTTATAAAGAATAAGGCTTATGGCTCAAGATCAATAAGAATCAGGGTTTAGGGTTAAGTCCTTCAAAGTAATTGCAATATAAAAAGAATGAACTGAAGTACTTGTAACATATATGAAAAGAGTTCGAAGATATTTGCAATACGTTGCGAGAAAGAGTAGAAACACTTGCCTTATCAATTTGCTTTTACTTTACTCGTACTTGCTACTGGTTCTCACTCGCCAATCACTTGCTTTCCCTTTCTATGTCTCACTTCCTCTGTTATACATCATATGTATTTATCAATATTCATCCTCATTTCGTTCTATTCATTACAAGCTTCTAACTACCCTTCGTTTCACCCAAATCTGACATACGGATTGAAAGTTATGATAAAAACCGTCAAACAATGCACATACAATCATATTGAATATCAATCAGATCACATATAACACGTAGCACGTAAGATATTCAATTAAAATAATTATTCAAAGAAGATTCTGGGTGAAAATGATTTTCCAAGTATTTAATACGAATTTTTAAACTTTTTTCGGAATTAAAACGGGTCTCTGAATCATTTTATAATTAAATAACAGGGTTCGAACACCCGAATCTGACTTTAAAATGATTTAATAATAATTATCGAGTTTGAAAATAATTTTAAATAATATTTGAAAACTCGAAACTATTTTTCAGAATTTTTATATCCAAATAAATAATTAAAATAATTAATAATTAATTAAATTAATTAATCAATTAATATTTAAATTAATTGACAAATTAAATAATTAATTATCAAGTAAAATTAATTAATTAAGATTTTTTTAAAATTTAAAAATAATTTCCAAAAAAATAATGAATTTTGGAATTTTTAAAATAATAAAAATCAATTTCTGAAAATATTATAAAATAGAAAATATAATTTCTGAAAATAATAAAACAGGAATCTGATTTTTGAAAGTTTTTAAAACATAAATCCAAGTTTTGCAAAAACTGAAATACTAAAATTAAAAGTTTGGAAAAAGACCGGGGGCTAAACTGTAATTTTCACCCCGTTTGTCTTCTCCGGTGGCCGACCGCCATTAACGGCGGACACCAAGCTTTTCCGGCGACTGAGAAGTTGCCCAGAAATTTACTAAAATATGTAGCAGCCCAAATCCGGGGTCAAGATTTGGTGTCACTAAACAATCTTTACATAAAATAAAGTAATAAATAAATAACCCCTTAAAAGCGGATCGTTTACAGGTTATGGTATGAACAAAAGAATCTAACCTTCTACAACTCACAACAACTAGAATATAGGTTTAAATGCCTTTGTACTAATGCCCTTATCTTATTTTTCTAACATCTTCGTCCTCTCGCAGCGGGGATTTCTCTAACCTCTGCTGTCTATCGAAGCTATTCACTTTTATCCTTATCTGTTTCTGAAAGAAATAAGAATTTACAAAGCAAGAGTTAGCCAAAAATGCCCAGCAAGTATATAATTGAGTTTCAAGCATTAATATTAAAGGAAAATTTCCGTACAAAAGCTTTAAACAATTTTAAACATTTCTATTTATTTGAGGGAGTTGAGCGAATAAACGTTGGTTGTTACCAGCCTTTAATTGTAAATCCAAAATTGACAAGCGATTTCCAGATTCATCTCCTAATCAGGGTTTTGTTCAGTTTTGGAATCATAAACTTTTTGAGAGAGAATGTCGTTAATGGTGATCAACAATAAATTAGACTGGACATTAGTTCACACTCATACCCTGCTGATCAGTCAGGATATAGTGTAGATCTATACCCAACCATATAGATCCATTCGGGTACCTAGTAACTATCGCCCAAGGGTCCGGTCCAACCCCGGCCCATAGGGTACAGCTCATCGCTGGCCCTCACAATAACCATCCAGCCCGTAGAGTATTTTGATGTCAAATCATTTTGAATTCAAAACATCCCAATTCAGGGTTCGCAAATAACCCGAAAGAATAGGTATTTGCTCAAGAGAGCAATCGATAATATAGGAACAATAATGAAAGGAACTTGCATAATAAGAGTAATTGCAGCAAAATATAAAACAGTTAACTATTCTGAACTTAGAATAGGAATGAAGAGATATTTGCAGTATTTTAAAAGAAAGTTCAGGAATACTTGCCTTGATAAGCTTTAACCACTATTATCGGTTGGCTTTTGGATTATCTTGAACATTTGTATTTATCGTCAAACCACTACCCTATTCGGGCTACGATATCAACACTCAGGTCCTTTGATTGGAACCTCTCAAAGCTCGACAACTAACCACTAGATCATTCTTAGTCCGATATTAATCCTTGGGTCTTCCGACTAGGACCTACAGGGTTGAAATACCCTAATTCAGATAATCGCCTAAGCTTAACATTAAATCGCTATCACTTCTACCCATACGGTTTCACATCCCGTCTCGTATTTATAGGTATTATTGAAATACACATAGCAATTATGGTTCACATCTTCGAAACTTGGTTCTGTATTTATTTTCGGAAAGTACGTATATTTGTTATTTGAAAATAATAGGGTAATTGATTATAAAATATTTTATCACAACACATAACTAGATTCATATGATATAATTATATATATTGTCGTTCGACGTCTCCAATAATTGTGGGTTACGTTCCCGTATTTTTGGAATTAATTTCCCGAAAATCGGGTAGCGTTTCCTTTGTTTATCAAATCACAACCACAATCCAATCACAACAACAACCAACCAAAATTCGGAATCCCAACCACCGATACGACTTATAATAATATCTTTTTTTTCCGTTTCAAAATTAATGTTACAACTAATTTTATTTATTTATAATTTATAATTTAGGACTCAGATTAAAATCATCATTGTCCACCGTTGACTCGCCACAGCTCATCGTCGACGGCAATAAAATTCACGGGTTTTCGATTATATCGAACGTCCTTCGTGAATTTCATCGATAATTATCATAATTCCGCATGAAATATTTTATTTCACGAACTTTACTCAATTGATTTTCCCTGCGGAAAATAGCATTAAAATAATAAAAATATCATCTACACAAACACACGCGCACAACGCGCTAAACGGAAAACAGAGACACGGCCTGGACATCAAGGGGCCGCCACCACCACCACCCCGCCGGAAAAATCGAGGGGAAGGTCGGCAGCACCGAACACGAAATCATATACACAAGCATACGATTGAATAATCAAACAGAATCGCATCAACGACTATGAGCAGATGGCCGGGAAAAGAAGAAAACCGACAGCACTTACCAGAAACGAGGAACAGCGGCGACCACTCGCCGGAAGGAGGGGAAACGTCGGCCATGCCGGAAAAAGAAGAGAATCAGAGAGTAAGAGGGAGAGGAATAGGGGAGAAAGGAGAAGAGGGATTGAGAGAATTACACAGAGAGGAAAAACACAGGGACCAAGTAGAGAGAGGAGAGGCAGTGAAGTGGAGAACAGGGGATAAACACAAATTGTGTTTATCTTCTGTTTGCTAAATTTATTTATTTTTTCCGATATTCCTACTCGCGTTCTTGTAAATTAATGAAGCAATTACGTGCGATATTTTGTAGACAAATTATAGATTACATCTCATAATTCTCGGAATATTAAAAAGTTAGCAAAATAAAAGTTTTATGATTTTTGAATCATTTTTGGAATACACATTGCATCGGCATTTAATGATTTAACGAACAAATGTGCAGGTGAATTTAATCCGAAATATTTCCGAAATAATTTTAAAATTCTCGAAATATTCTAAACTTAAGAAAATATGAATTTCATGATTTTTTTTGTAAAATTCTGGAATTAAATACTGATTTTACAATTAAATGAAATCAGAAAATCAGTTAAAGATATATAATCAATAAAATATTGATTTCTAAATTTTATAAACTCCTAAAAATAATAAATAAAATAATAAAGTAACAAAAATAATTTTAGAGATGATTTTAGCATTTATAAGAATAAATATTCAATAAAATCATTTTAAAAACAAAATAATGTCATACAGTTCAATAATTAATTATACAAATAAGGTTCGTCCCCAACAATTACCCATAATTAACAATAAGGTGACACACAGCTAACAGACCCGTCACATGTTTTATTTATTTAATAATTCGATAATTACTTTTACATATCGGATCCGAAAAAAGGTTACTTAGCAGCTAAGTAACTATAAAGACGATACGAATTTAATACCAAATTTGGATAATTATTAAAACAGAGCCTCTTATAAAACACTTTATACGACAATAAGGTAATAATATCTCACCTTTTGAGAATACGGATTTTTATCGATCTATAAAATGATTAGCGTATCGAAAATTTCACGTCGGGACTCGTACAGGTCAAACTGTACCCCGGATCGAGAAAGTCAAAACACAGAAAGTGTTCAGAATTATCAGACTAGGTTAGAAAGGAGTTTTCGGAAAAGTTTCGGGTTGTAGTAACGCAAAAACGGTTGAAGTGGAACGATTTCTAATTCTAAAAAGTAATTTTCTAATTACGCAAAAATAATCATTATTAATTCTATAAATACTTATAAAATCACATAACAATCCAAAAATTCCCAGAAAAATAACAAAATCATTTGTACTTTATTCTGGATAATTAAAAATTAAAATATCCTAATTTTATTAGATATAAACATCCAAATATTAATATCAATCATCAAATAATTCACCAAAATTCACATAATAATCACTTAATAATTATTTATTGATAAAAATAATTACATAATATTTTCCCGGACGTTACAAAATATCAACGAATGTTCTCTGAGATGCCAGAATTATATTTGCAGGCTTAATTCGGACAAACAACACGGGGTTCGACTGGAAAACTTGATCGAAGTCGCCGTCGTGGTCAACTTTCCAGCGAGGTCATTGCAGGGGTCAAACAACATCATGAAATATACGAATCAGTTCATTTTTACATGATCTACATAATGGTGCAATCTATTTTAACCCACATATCAACACCAATCATCAGATAATTCACCATAAATCACATAATAATTATTTATTGATAAAAATAATTACACGCTATATCCCGGATATTACACTTGTCATTTAGGTGCATTATTTATTGAAAAAGCTTTATGTGACTTAGGCGCTAGCGTCTCTGTCATGCCTCTCTCAATTTTTAAAAAATTAAACATCGGAGAGTTGAAATGCACACAAATGACACTGCAAATGGCGGACCGTTCTATAAAATATCCTTTGGGTATTTTAGAGGATGTGCCTGTCAGGGTTAGAAAAATTTATATTACTATAGACTTTGTAGTGTTGGACATGGAAGTAGATAGCCAAATCCCCATTATTTTGGGTAGGCCTTTCCTCCGTACTGCAAGTGTTGTTATTGATGTTAAAAGTGAGACTTTAACTTTGAGTGTTGGTGATGATAAAATTACTTTTACTCTAACCTCTACTCTTAAGTCCCTTTTGCTTGAGAATACTTGTTGTAGAATTGATGTCATTGATGAAATTGTGCATGATGAGCTACCTCAAATTTTACTAAATGATTCCTTGGAAGCAGTGTTGATGCTTGAAGTTTCAAAAGGAGAAGGACATGCCGAAGTTGACTCATTCGTTCTTGAGTTGGATGGTAAGGCTGATACAAGCCAAACTTGTGAGGTAACAAACACTACTACTTCTTGTGATAAACCTTAGGTGAAGAAATAAGAGTTAAAGCCTTTGCCATCTAATCTTAAGTATGTGTATCTGATAAGTGGCATTTTATACGACTTAGAACGTCTTATAATGGCTTAAATTGATGTCTTAAAATCAAGTATTTTTGGGTATTTGATACGTTTTTCTAGTATTTTTCCATTTCAGGATATAACTTGCGTAATTAGGGAGATTTCATCATAATAAGCCTAGGGAAGTACTTGGAATTAGTTGCGGGGAGTTGTGCGAAGAAATCAGCAAAATCAGAAGAGAAGAAGTGGAATTTTCCAAAAACTGTGTAGGCGCCCGCCTGGAGCTTGCAGGCGACCACCTGGAGAGCAGGCGCCCACGT
Source organism: Apium graveolens (assembly GCF_009905375.1). Lineage (NCBI taxonomy): Eukaryota > Viridiplantae > Streptophyta > Magnoliopsida > Apiales > Apiaceae > Apium > Apium graveolens. Next base: position 242,705,573 of record NC_133649.1, on the reverse strand, counting down.
GGGAATGGAGGCGGCCGCCTGGGGTCATAATTTTAGAATCTGGATTTTCTAATTTGACTTCTATTGGGCTTATGACGGCGTTGTCTCTTGTGGACTCTTATATTAGCAATCTTGGGAGACATTTCACAACAAGTGACAAGCAAGGAGCAATGAGAGAAGATTAAGAAGACCGTTTTAGCACACCACAATGAAGAAGAGGAAGCATACGTTATCTTGTGATTCTTTTATTTGTTGTAACAGTGGATGCTAGTTTTCTTTACTTTGAACCTTAATACTCTTGTGACGTACTCTGATTTTATTAAGTATTTTTATTAGTTTATATTGTTATGTTATTATCATGTTTTCATATGAACCCATGGTGACGATGAGTTCTATCATGGGCTAATCGTGATCATGGGGTCGTAGCGGATTTACTATGGATTTTTTTAGTTAATTATTTAATACCTTGGTATGTGATGATTGTATGATATCTAGCATAGGTTGTGCTTATTCGTCTTATGTGCGTCACGAATATATAAGATAGCCTGTTAATCTCTTGTGAAGCGACAGTGAATCTTGAGATTTAGAACTTGCCATGCTAGCATAGGTTCATGTATTGTATGCATGATTAGTGGGTAACTCTAACTATTTTACTTGCCCTGTGTAATCATAATGAATAACTTGCGCTTAAATCATTATGTTGTCAAATTCTGTAGACATATAGGGTCTCAACATAATTGATGCCTATTCAACTTCTGTCTTAATTGTGGATGCTTGGTAGAATGGTAATTGTGCAACGAAAGTTGGCTTTTATCAGTTTCGTGTTGTTCGATTAATATCATCACCGTTACATGCTAAGGGTAATAACAATAACTATTGAATGAAGTAGTAATGAAGTTATGATCTGATGTGTGTTTAATATTATGAATTCAAGTGTTAATTTAAGTTTTTAATTCTCGTAGTTAATAATTAGTTAATCAACCTTAAGTGTTATTGTCTTGACTTTGAAAAGTAATCATACATTGGTGAGTAAGTGTTAATTAAATATAATTAATCAGAGTCTATATGGGAACGAACTAGAAATCATTCTATATTACTTACGAACGCGTATACTTGCATGAATTATTAGCGCATGCTTTGTGCCTAACAAGTTTTTGGCACCGCTGCCGGGGACTCGATGTTAATTTGTTTAGTTTATGTACTTGCCATCAGTGGTCATTAGGACTCATTAATTAAGACTTGTTACTTATTATTTCCGGTTGTATTTTAGGTACTCTAGCGAGCGTTTATGCAAACACGTTCTCACACTCGCAAGAGGACTCTAGATACAGCTGAGGAGACATATTCACTTCTTGACATTCCGGAGAAGTTAGATTTTGAAGATTCGGATAAAGAGAGTGAAAAGAAAGAACCGGTAATCATGGGTGATCGTATAGTTCCAGCAGATCCAGCTCTTATGGACTTTTCTCGGCCTAAAATTGATGACATTCAGTCAAGCATCATTCATCCGGCTATTAAGGCCAATAATTTTGAAATCAAGCCGGCACTATTCAGATGGTGTAGAATTCTGTTTCTTTCGGAGGTGCTGCGACTGAAGATCCCAACATGCATATCAGGAATTTTATCGAGATCTGCAGTACTTTCAAATATAATCGTGTTACTGATGAGGCTATCAAGCTGAGACTTTTCCCATTCTCTCTGAGGGATAAATCTAAGGACTGGTTACATTCTTTACCAGCTAGGTCCATCAATACTTGGGAAGATCTTGCACAAAATTTTCTGGTAAAGTTCTATCCAATGGCCAAGACTGCAGCTATGAAGGGTGCTCTTACTCAGTTTGCGCAGCAACCAACAGAATCTATGTGCGAAGCTTGGGAGCGCTATAAGGAGATGTTGAGAAAGTGTCCACATCATGGTATGCCTGACTGGATGGTGATCACTGGGTTCTACAATGGTTTGGGGGCCCAATCTCGGCCCATGCTCGATGCAGCTTCTGGAGGCCCCTTGTGGGCCAAAAGCTATATTGAGGCCTATAATCTCATTGAAACTATGGTTACAAATGAGTATCAAAACCCAACTCAAAGGATGATGCCTGGGAAGGTAGCAGGTATTCTGGAAGTTGATGCAGCTACAGCTATTGCAGCGCAGCTCCAAGCGCTGTCTATGAAGGTCGATTCTTTAGCCAACTATGGAGTCAATCAGATAGCTATTGTCTGTGAGCTTTGTGCAGGTTCTCATGCTACAGATCAGTGTTCTCTTGTTAATGAATCTGTTCAGTATGTGAACAATTATCAGCGACTGTAGCAGCCTATGCCAGCTACTTATCATCCTAATAACAAAAATCATCCCAATTTCAGCTAGAGCAATAATCAGAATGCTGTTCAGCAACCATATCAGTAAGTTGTAAGTAAACAGTTTAATCCACCTGGATTCCAGCAACCTCAACAATATGCTCATAAAGGCAATTATATCCTCAACAAGGAGGTGTTGATCCACCTTCTAGTGCTGATTTTGAGGAGCTAAAGTTGTTATGCAAAAGTCAGGCTATTTCTATCAAGACCTTGGAGAATCAAATCGGTCAAATAGCCAATGCCTTGCTCAATCATCAACTGGCACACTTCTCAGCGATACTGAAGTGCCAGGCAGGAAGGAAGCTAAGGAGCAAGTCAAAGTTGTTACCTTAAGGTCTGGAAAAGTTGCTGAAGCTGAAAAAGCAAAAGATGGAGAAGCTGAAGTTGTAGATGAAGAAGAAAAGCAAAAGGAGAAAGAGGGGGAACAAAGGAAGACTACTGTTGAACACAATCTGCCTGAGGGTAATACAGGGGAGAAACAGCTCTATCCTCCACCACCTTTTCCTAAGAGATTACAAAAAGAAAAGCTGGATAAGCAATTTGGTAAGTTTCTGGAGGTGTTCAAGAAACTTCACATCAACATACCTTTCGCTGAGGCTCTGGAGCAAATGCCTAGTTATGTGAAATTCATGAAAGGTATTCTTTCAAGGAAGGTGAAACTGGATGATCTTGATACCGTTGCTCTAACGGAAGAGTGCATTGTTATGCTGCAACAAAAATTACCTCAAAAGCTTAAGGATCCAGGTAGCTTCACAATTCCTTGCACCATTAGCAAGTTGTCATTTGACAAGTGCCTTTGTGATTTGGGAGCAAGCATCAATCTGATGTCGTTGTCTATCTTCAAAAATATTAATTTGTCTGATCTAAAGCCCACCTACATGTCTCTACAATTAGATAATCATTCTATTACATACCCACGAGGCATCATGGAGGACGTGTTAGTAAAAGTGGATAAGCTCATCTTTTCTGCAGACTTTGTCATTCTGGATTTCGAGGAATATAAGAAGATTTCCATAATCTTGGGAAGACCTTTCTTGGCTACGGGTCGTACCTTGATAGATGTGCAAAAAGTTGAACTTACTATGCGGGTGCAAGATCATGATGTAACATTCAATATATTCAATGCAATAAAATTCCCTACAGAAGATGAGGAGTGCTTCAAGGTGGATTTGATTGATTCTACAGTAACTTCAGAACTTGATCATGTGCTAAGGTCTGATGCCTTAGAAAAAACCTTATTGGGGGAATTTGACAGTGAAGATGAGGAAGGCAATGAGCAACTACAATATCTAAATGCTTCTCCTTGGAAGCGAAATCTAGACATGCCATTTGAATCTCTTGGTAATACTGATCTCAAGAATGCTGAGGGAAAGCTCAAACCATCTATTGAGGAAGCACCTACTTTGGAGCTTAAACCATTGCCTGAACACTTGAGGTATGCTTTTTTAGGTGATGCATCTACTTTACCTATTATTGCATCTGACCTTTCAGGTAGTGATGAGGACAAGCTCTTGAGGATCTTGAGAGAATTCAAATCGCCATCGGATGGACTATAGCAGATATAAAAGGGATCAGCCCTTCGTACTGCATGCATAAAATTTTGCTAGAGGAAGGTAGCAAGCCGACTGTTGAGCAACAACGAAGACTTAATCCTATCATGAAAGAAGTGGTGAAGAAGGAAATTCTAAAGTGGCTGGATGCAGGAATCATACATCCTATTTTTGACAATTCTTGGGTGAGCCCCGTGCAATGTGTACCTAAGAAATGAGGTATTAATGTGGTAGGAAATGAGAAGAACAAGCTCATCCCCACTCGAACAGTCACATGATGGAGGGTATGCATGGATTACAAAATGTTGAATAAAACCACGAGGAAGGATCACTTCCCTCTTCCATTTATTGATCAGATGCTTGACAGGTTGACTGGTCATGAGTATTATTATCTTCTGGATGGCTATTCGGGTTACAATCAGATTTGCATTGCACCAGAAGATCAAAAAAAGACTACTTTCACTTGTCCATTTGGCACGTTTTCTTTTCGCAGGGTTTCTTTTGGTTTATGTGGTGCACCTGCCACTTTTCAGAGATGCATGATGGCTATATTCTCTGATATAATTGGAAATAATGTTGAAGTGTTCATGGACGACTTCTCCGTCTTTGGACATTCGTTTGATGAATGTTTGAATAATCTCCGTTTGGTGCTCAAAAGGTGTGTGGAAACTAATTTGGTGCTCAATTGGGAAAAATGTCACTTCATGGTGCAACAAGGCATCATTCTTGGGCATAAAGTCTCTAGCAAAGGCCTTGAGGTGGATAAAGCCAAGGTGGGGGTCATTGAAAATCTTCCGCCACCTATTTTTGTTAAAGAAATTCGTAGTTTTCTTGGTTATGCGGGTTTTTATCGGCGTTTCATCAAGGACTTCTCTAAGTTATCTAAGCCATTGTGCAACTTGTTCGAAGAAAGATGTGCCTTTCGAATTTGATGATGAATGCTTGGCAGCATTCGAGACTCTCAAGAAGAGTTTAATAACTGAACCAGTTATTACGGCACCTGATTGGACAGAACCTTTTGAGATGATGTGTGATGCAAGTGATTATGCAGTGGGAGCAGTTCTTGGGCAGCGCATGAATAATATCTTTCATGTGGTCTACTATGCTAGTAAGACGCTAAATGGAGCTCAAATGAACTACACCACTACTGAGAATGAGCTCTTGGCTATAGTTTTTGGTTTCGAAAAATTTCGATCTTATCTACTTGGGACAAAGGTGACAGTATTCACTGATCATACTGCCATTCGCTATCCGGTCTCAAAGAAGGATTTGAAGCCTAGACTTATTCGTTGGGTGCTCTTGCTACAGGAATTTGAGTTAGAGATCAAGGATCGAAAAGGTACTGAAAATCAAGTAGCTGACCATCTCTCTAGATTGGAGAATTCCGATTCTACTTCACATGAAAAGATATTGATCAACGAATCTTTTCCGGATGAGCAGTTGTTCGCAGTTCAAGAGGAAGAGCCATGGTTCGCAGATATTGTGAACTATCTTGTCAGCAATATAATGCCTCATAATATGAATGCGGTTCAAAAGAAGAAGTTTTTGTATGAGGTAAAGTGGTACATATGGGATGAATCATATTTGTTTAGACAAGGAGCTGACCAGATCATCAGGAGATGTATCACATTCGGTGAGATGGAGGGGATATTACGAGACTGTCATTCCACAGTTTATGGTGGATATTATGGTGGTGAAAAGATAGCAACTCGTATTCTTCAAGCAGGTTTTTTCTGGCCTACATTGTTTAAGGATGCACATCAGTTCATTTTAAGGTGTGATCATTGCCAAAGAGTTGGGAATCTTACTAGAAAGGATGAGATGCCTTTAAATGTGATGCTTGAAGTTGAGGTCTTCGATATTTGGGGAATCGATTTCATGGGACCATTTATCTCGTCCTGCAATAATCAGTACATCTTGCTGGCAGTCGATTATGTCTCAAAATGGGTAGAAGTCAAGGCTCTACCGACGAATGATGCAAAGGTAGTGTTGAGTTTTCTTCATAAGCAGATATTCACAAGGTTTGGAACGCCACGAGTTATCATAAGTGATGAGGGGTCGTATTTCTGCAATCGTAAGTTCACTTCTATGATGCAGCGCTATAATGTGAATTATCGTATTGCTACTGCCTATCATCCGCAAACTAATGGTCAAGCTGAAGTGTCTAATAGAGAGATCAAGCGCATTCTAGAGAAAGTTGTTTATACGTCAAGGAAAGATTGGTCTTTGAAGCTTGATAAAGCTGTTTGGGCTTATAGAACATCATACAAGACTCCACTTGGGATTTCCCTGTTTCAACTTGTCTATGATAAGGGATGTCATTTACCTGCGGAGCTTGAGCATAAGACTTATTGGGCATTGAAGAAGTTAAACCTTGATCTAGATGCAGCTGGGAAGAAGTGAATGCTTCAGTTAAATGAACTTGATGAATTTCGGCTTCAAGCGTACGAGAACAACAAAATGTACAAGGAAAAAGTAAAAAGGTGGCACGACAGGAAGCTATCTCCTAAGTCATTTGTGTCGGGGCAACTAGTTCTTTTATTCAACTCTCGTCTCTGACTTTTTCCTGGAAAGTTGAAATCAAGGTGGTCTGGACCATTTATCGTCAAAACTTGTTTCCAAATGGAGCGGTGGAGATTTTTGAGAACGATTCGAGCCAAGCATTCAAAGTAAATGGTCAAAGATTGAAGCACTATTATGGGGATACGGCAAACCGGGAAGTGGTTAGTGCCGTTTTATTGCCAACTTGATCGAACTACTCTACATCAAGCTAATGATGTAAAAAAGCGCTTCTTGGGAGGCAACCCAAGATATGAGACCTTAGGAACCCTTAGAATTTATATTCTATCCAAAAACCCCAAAAAATCAGAAAAAGCTGGCTGAAAAAATATTTTTTCCAGGAATCTTGTAGGCGTCCGCCTGCTGGTTCCAGGCAGCCGCTTGCTGGCAGGCGCCCGCCTGCTGGTTCCAGGCGACCGCCTGCGGACCAAAATTTTGAAAAATTCGTTTCAGCCTTAAAAAAACAGAAAAATCAAAAACACAAAACCACAGCACAACAAACCCCATTACCCACGAATTCTCCCTACAAGTTAGCCATTATCCCACTCCTAATCTAATTCTAACCCTAATCTTACCCTATATATACACACAACCTCTCCATATACACTCCCATATACTTTCAACTTACAAACCCTTTACTACGCACAAAACACAACTCTACAACTCTTATTATCAGTTTCAATGGCCCCAAAGAGATCTCGAACTGTCGATAGCAGCAGCACCATTCTGACTGCTGATTATTCAAGGGGTACTGCTACGAGGCCCCGATTGGTGGATAGGGCTGAGGAGGAGGAGTATGCTAGGCTTCTGACTAAGCCGATTCTGAAGGAGAGGGGATTTTTGCCATCGGGGAGGGATGGTGAGTTATTGCCGATGATTGCAGAGAAGGGTTGGATACTTTTTACGAGTCACCTGAGGCGGTCCCGATGAGTGTTGTTCGCGAGTTCTATGCGAACGCCAAGGCCGACAAGAATGGGTATTCTGTTGTTCGTGGGCTTACTGTTGATTATCATCCCGAGGCGATTCGCCGTGTTATTGGGCAGCGACAAAGGAAGCCCCGGGAGGAGAATTGAAATGAGAAGACCCCTGAGGATTTTGACTCGGATTTGATTATTGCTACTCTCTGTCAGCCGGGCACGTTGTGGAAGTTTAAGACGGGATCTAATGAGTATCGTTCTTTTCCGGCTGTTGCGATGAACAGGTATGCCCGTGCATGGAATGCCTTTATTTGTACTAATATTTTGCCTTCTTCGCATGCACCTGAGGTTACAGTTGAGAGAGCCAGGTTGTTGTGGGGGATTTTGAATGAGGAGTATTATGTGGACCTTGGTGAGTTCATCTACAAGGGATTTTGAAGTTTTTGAGGGGGAGGACGCATTACAACATCCCTTATGCCTCTATTGTCACGAAGCTGTGCAAGGCAGTTGGAGTCCACTGGCCTTCTTATGAGCAGCTGCAGATGCTAGCCGCTCATATTGATTCATCGACGCTGAATGCGATGCAGGAGTGGACGGGTGGAGAGCCCGAGGAGCATGGTTTGGGATATCATCTCCAAGGAGGACATCCAACAGCTAGTGCTATGATGGCTAGGCCCAGTCAAGCTCATGGTGAGGCAGGTTCTTCTAGAGCCCAGGGAGGTGATGGTTCAGGGATGGCTGATGTCCAGTACAGGAGGCTTTCCAGGAGGATGGATGCGATGTATGAGTCGCAGAGTAGGTTTGCACAGGAGCTCACCCTAGCACTTGGGACTGCTTTCAGAGGCCTTAGAGCTGACATTCAGTGGCCCGTTTTTGGTGAGGACTCTGATTATCCGCCTTCTGACACTCCACCCTCTGAGGGTGATGATGATGATGATGATGATTTCTCTGAGTAGGTATACCCTGTGTTCCTTTCTATTACCTTCACTAGGGACAGTGAAGATTTTAAGTTTGGGGGTGGTAGTTAAGGAACATATTTGTGTGTGTGTCATGTAGTTGCATATTCATGATAGTTTAGTTCATATAGTTGCATATTTTTTGCTATATAGTTTTTTTATAGCTTTATTTATCATGTCATATAGCTCATGCATATACCATGATCCCTTTGTGTTGCTTTACCAATTGATATGTGATATTGATGCGAGTGTAGTGATAGCGTTAGAGTGATGTTGAATCTTGTTAGGTTGACATTCATGCTAAAAACACTTGTAATTTCACTAAGTCTAAGAGTATGCTTAAGGACTAGATTGTTGTCATGGTTTGATGGTTTTTGAGGTTAATCTATTGCTTATGCTTAGAATATATGATAGGCTCTTAATGATAAAAGGCATGAAAAGATAGAATTGGAGTAAAAATTGGAATTCATTGCTAGTTGTGGCTAGGCATCAAATGGCTAGTAGCCGGCTCGTATTGTATGCGAGTAGTCTAGGGTTAAGCAAGATGGAGCGAAACGCACTTGCTCAGAAATTGAAAGAAAAAGAAAAAAAAGGAAAAAAAGAAAAAAAATATGGTTTAATGTATAATTGATCACGAGTGAGCTCTTTGGTATTCGAGTTATTAAGTTCTTAGGGGACTTTGTGCCTAGTGACCTAAGGCTTTTATAGTCTGGGATCCGCTAACCTAACGCTCGCTAAATGGGTACCATTGCATAAGTCTTTTGTGGACCTCACTCTTTGCACGATCAAATAAGCATTTGTTTATTGTGTTGAATAAAAGCATGATTCCGTAATAAGCTCCATTGATCTTGAAGTGTTATAAGTCATTTTGTGTCTAAAATATATTCTTCATGTAATCATATGATTTCCTTGAGGATAATTAAGTTATGATAATTGATCTAGTTTCGAAGCATATCTGTTAAGCATTCGCACATACCACGTTTCTAGTTGTATGTTAGCTTGCGTGATTTGATTGATCTTTAGTCACCTAATTGCATTTGTTAAGATTTCATGTGTTGGTTGGTTTAGTCATTGCGATGGCGATCACTGCATTTCATGTAGTTTTCATTCATGCATGTTTTTATTTTATTTTTGAGTCTGTGACGCTTGAGGACAAGCATCGATTTAAGTTTGGGGGTGTGATAAGTGGCATTTTATACCACTTAGAACGTCTTATAATGGCTTGAATTGATGTCCTGAAATCAAGTATTTTTGTGTATTTGATGCATTTTTCTAGTGTTTTTGCATTTCAGGGTATAACTTGCGTAATTAGGGAGATTTCATCATAATAAGCCTAGGGAAGTACTTGGAATCAGTTGCGGGGAGTTGTGCGAAGAAATCAGCAAAATCAGAAGAGAAGAAGTGGAATTTTCCAGAAATTGTGCAGGCGCCCGCCTGGAGCTTGCAGGCGACCGCCTGGAGCTTGCAGGCGACCGCCTGGAGAGCAGGCGCCCGCGTGGGAATGGAGGCGGCCGCCTGGGGTCATAATTTTAGAATCTTGATTTTCTAATTTGACTTCTATTGGGCTTCTGACGGCACTGTCTCTTGTGGACTCTTATATTAGCAATCTTGGGAGAAGTTTCACAACAAGTGACAAGCAAGGAGCAAGGAGGGAAGATTAAGAAGACCGTTTTAGCACACCACAACGAAGAAGAGGAAGCATACGTTATCTTGTGATTCTTTTATTCGTTGTAACAGTGGATGCTAGTTTTCTTTACTTTGAACCTTAATACTCTTGTGACGTACTCTGATTTTATTAAGTACTTTTATTAGTTTATATTGTTGTGTTATTATCATATTTTCATATGAACCCATGGTGACGATGAGTTCTATCATGGGCTAATCGTGATCATGGGGTCGTAGCGGATTTACTATGGATTTCTTTAGTTAATTATTTAATACCTTGGTATGTGATGATTGTATGATATCTAGCATAGGTTGTGCCTATTCGTCTTATGTGCGTCACGAATATATAAGATAGCCTGTTAATCTCTTGTGAAGCGACAGTGAATCTTGAGATTTAGAACTTGCCATGCTAGCATAGGTTCATGTATTGTATGCATGATTATTGGGTAACTCTAACCATTTTACTTGCCCTGTATAATCATAATGAATAACTTGCGCTTAAATCGTTCATGTTGTCAAATTCTGTAGACATATAGAGTCTCAACATAATTGATGCCTATTCAACTTCTGTCTTAATTGTGGATGCTTGGTAGAATGGTAATTGTGCAATGAAAGTTGGCTTTTATCAGTTTCGTGTTGTTCGATTAATATCATCACCGTTACATGCTAAGGATAATAACAATAACTATTGAATAAAGTAGTAATGAAGTTATGATCTCATGTGTGTTTAATATTGTGAATTCAAGTGTTAATTTAAGTGTTTAATTCTCGTAGTTAATCAACCTTAAGTGTTATTGTCTTGACTTTGAGAAGTAATCATACATTGGTGAATAAGTGTTAATTAAATATAATTAATCAGAGTCTTTGTGGGAACGAATTAGAAATCATTCTATATTACTTGCGAACGCGTATACTTTCGTGAATTATTAGCACATGCTTTGTGCCTAACAGTATCTTAATGATAATGAGTCTTGTCCTGTGATTGTTAGTTCTAATCTTGATGATGATCAAATTTCTAAGCTTCTTACTATGTTGCGTATGCATAGAAAAGCAATTGGGTATAGTATTGATGATCTTAAAGGGATTAACCCAGACTTTTGCAGGCATAGAATTCACCTAGATGAGGGTCATAAGCCTTGTATACAGGGACAACGCCGCTTGAACCATAACATGCAAGAGGTTGTTAAAAAAGAAGTCTTGAAACTACTTGATGCGGGCATCATTCACCCAATTTCTGACTCCAAATGGGTAAGACCGGTTCAAATAGTTCCTAAAAAAGGAGGAACCACAATGGTTATGAATGATAAAGATGATTAATTCCCACTAGAGTTGCAACTGATAGGCGGTGTGTATTAATTATCGTAGATTAAACACCGCCACTAAAAAAGATCACTACCCTCTTTCATTCATTGATCAAATGCTTGAGAGACTTGCTAAACATAAATGTTTTTGCTATTTGGATGGGTATTCAGGGTTCTTTTAGATCCCTATACACCCTGATGACCAGGAAAAGACTACATTCACATGTCCATATGGTACCTTTGCATATCGAAGAGTGCCGTCCGGATTATGTAATGCTCCTACTACTTTTCAGCGTTGCATGACAGCCATATTTTCTGATTTCATTGAGTCTATTATGGAAGTATTTATGGATGATTTATGTCTTTATGGTTCTAATTTTGATGTGTGTTTGCATAATCTCTCTAAAGTGCTTAAATGTTGTGAAGATGTTAATTTGGTTTTGAACTGGGAAAAGTGCCACTTCATGGTCAATGAAGGAGTGGTACTTGGTCATCTTATTTTTTTAACGTGGCATCCAAGTTGACAAAGCAAAAATTGAGGTGATTGAGAAACTTCCTCCTCCTTTTAATGTCAAGGGAGTGAGGAGTTTTTTAGGTCATGCGGGGTTTTATTGACATTTTATAAAAGATTTTTTAAAAATTGCAAAACCCCTCACTCAATTATTGCTTAAGGATGCCACTTTTGAGTTTACTAATGCTTGTCTAGAATCTTTTCACAGGATAAAGAATGCTTTGGTAGCTACATCAATCATACAACCCCCATACTGGAATCTTCCTTTCGAAATCATGTGTGATGCAAGTGATTACGCTGTAGGTGCAGTTATTGGTCAAAGAAAAGATAAGGTATTGTACGCTATCTACTTTGCAATTAAAACTTTGGATGAAGCTCAGTTGAACTATGCTACTACAGAGAAGGATCTTCTAGCTGTTGTCTATGCTCTTGACAAGTTTCGAACATATCTCATTGGTTCAAAAGTCATTATTCATACGGACCATTATGCACTGAAATATCTCTTGGCAAAGAAAGAAGCAAAACTGAGGCTTATTCGATGGATTCTGTTACTCTAAGAATTTGACTTGGAAATCAAGTATAAGAAAGGTGTTGAGAACATGGTTGCAGATCATCTCTCATGACTACGTTTTAAATCAGATATTGCATCAGACACTCCGATTGACGACTCTTTTCCAGATGATCACTTATTTGCAGTTGCAACTAAAACTCCATGGTATGCAGATTTTGCAAACTTTTATGTGAGTGACTCTCATTCTCCTGATTTGAACTATCAATAACGAAAGAGGTTCTATCACGATGCTAAGCAATATTTTTGGGAAGACCCTTTCTTGTATTGAAAGTGCGCTGATGGTATCTTTCGTAAATGTGTTCCTGAGTTTGAAGTAAATGACATTCTCAAACATTGTCATTCTCTAGCATGTGGAGGGCACCACTGTCCTTCTAAAACCGATGCAAAGGTGCTTCAATCCGGTTTCTTTTGGCCTTCTTTATTTAAAGATGCTTGTGATTTTTTCTGGCTTGTGATGCATGCCAAAGAACGGGTAATATTTCAAAATGCCATAAGATGCCACAAACTGGTATCCTAGAAGTCGAGATTTTTGATGTATGGGGTGTTGATTTTATGGGACCTTTCCCAACTTCTTGTGGAATGAAATACATCTTAGTTGCAGTTGATTATGTGTCTAAGTGGGTTGAAGCAATTGGATCCACGACCAATGATTCAAAAGTTGTCATGAAGCTCTTCAAAAATATTATCTTCCCACGTTTTGGAGTTTCAAGGACTGTGATTAGTGATGGTGGTTTTCACTTTCGGCATCGACAATTTGAAACTTTTTTTAGAAAGCATGGTGTTACTCACAAGATTGGTCTAGCTTATCATTCCTCGGACAAGTGGCCAAGTTGAGGTTTCAAATCGTCAAATCAAAAGCATCCTAGAGAAGGTGGTGGCCAAGTCTCGAAAAGATTGGTACTTGAATTCAGATGATGCATTATGGGCTTATCGAACAACTTATAAGACCCCTATTGGCACTACTCCCTACCGGTTGGTCTATGGTAAGGCATGTCACTTGCCGGTTGAGCTTGAACATCGTGCTTTTTGGGCTATCAAAGAGCTCAACATGGATTTGAAGGCTGCGGGTGAAGCAAGACTTCTTCAATTGAATGAATTAGACGAGCTACGTTTTGATGCTTATGATAATTCTCAGATTTACAAAGAGAAAATGAAGAAGATGTACGACAAAGCAATCTTGCGTAGAGATTTTCAAGTTGGCGATAAGGTCTTATTATTTAATAAAAGAGTTCAACTTTTTCCGAGGAAACTCAAATCTAGATGGTCCGGACCATTCACTGTGACTGGAGTAAAATTTCATCGTACTATTGAAATTATGGGGCAAGATGGAACAAGATTTAAGGTCAACGGTCAATGCCTTAAATTGTATGTGGATGGAGCATTTGTTGGAAAAATGGAGACGATTCGTCTCAATGATCCCATCACGAGTGTCTAAATCGAGGTTAGAAGTCAAGCTAATGACTCTAAAAAAGCTTTTATTGGGAGGCAACCCAAAATTTTATAGAAGTAGTTTATTAATTAGAATTTTAGGTAGAATTTTTGTATATTTTATCTTATTTTTACTCCCGCAAGGTGCCTTGATGATTTTTGTGTGAAGTGTTTTAGGACGAAACAAATTTTTTTCTTGAATACACCCGTGGTGTGTTAAATTCTCTCCGCGGGTGATGAACCTCTCTGGAAAGTCAAAGAAAAAAAAACTATTGAACCCGCGGTATTGTTTAGCTACCTGCGTTCATCAACCTCCTTGGAAACATAGCGGAAGAAAAGAAAAAAAAAACGGGGGATAAACCCGCGGTGCACATTACTCTGCCTGCGATCCACCCCGTCTTTAATAACATGTTAACAAACCTGAACCCCCCCCCCCCCGCACACGCGCGTCCCCCTTCCCTTTTATTGTGTTTTTTCTTTTTCTTTCTTTCTTTTATTTGGTTATTTTGTAATCTTATTTTTGTAATATTCTTATTTTGTTATTATTCTTATTATTTTTCTATTAACAATATTTCTATTATATATAATTTATTTAATATTTATATATTGTTATAATTACTAATAACATAGTAATAATATTATTTTTATTTGTAAATATTGTTATAATTACTACTTATGTACATATTATTATTATATTATTATTATTATATTATTATTATTATTAGTAGTAGTAGTAGTAGTATTACTACTACTACTACTATATTTTTTTAATTTAATTTTTTAATTAATTAATTATTTGATTTTTTTACTTATTTATTTATGTAAAATATATAATACTTTACATATACTAATATTGTTGTAATATTTATTTTATATTGTTTATATTATGTATTATATTGTATATTTTAACAGTGAGGGTGTCATGCGGGGGTGTGGCTCTCCAGTTTCCTAATGACCCGCCGTTACAGACTATTCTTTGCATCTTTCCAGCTCCATCACAACAATCACGCGGATTTTTGTTCCGACTTGCTGCTTTCGCGTCCTAGACCTTGATCCAAGGGGAGTTTTCTTTCTTTTTAGTCTAGAATTTTATTTTGTTCTTTTTGTATTTTGTTAGTTAGTTCTTTGTTAGTTAGTTCATTGAGGACAATGAACCACTTAAGTGTGGGGATGAGTTCTCAATGTTAAAAGTTCAAAAAATATAAATTCAAAAAATTCAAAAAAAATTAATCTTGTATATTGCCTAGTCTCGTAGTGTGTCAACAAGGATAAGTACACATCTTGTGAGATTTTTTTGCATGATTAGTTGATATGTCTTATCTTTATAAAATCATTTGTTGCATGATGATTATTTGTATGTGCTTGCGAAAATTCTAAACTTGAGATGCGTCTTTGTCAATTTTAGTAAGTACTGAAGCATGCTTTCACCTTGTGAGATCTTGAGCCGAACTTGTGATTAATACATTTTATATCAATCAAATTTTTATTGTTGTGTGTTGTTCATCATTGAGTATGTGCTCTAGAACTTGTTTTGAACCTTGTTGAGACTACATGATATGTGTATGCATGAAAATGATAAAGGCACTAGGATGAACCTTATTTACCTAAACAGTATCCATAAATTATATCCTTAGTTAACCCGTTTGAGCTTTTTATCCGTTCTTTTGATATATCACCTATCTAAATGCTTGAATCTAATTGATCTTTCGTGTCTTGATTTACTAGTAGAGCATTTTAATTCATTTGAGGGTAAGTGATACATAGTGTGGAGATTTCTTTGTTGAAGTGTGAATAATTTGGTGGGTATCAACTTGAAAAAAATAAGAAAAACAAAGAAGAAGAAAAAAAGAGTTAAGTACTCCTTTGAGATCATTGGGTGGCAAGTGTAATATCATATGAAAGGGAGGATCCATGTGCATGTGCTCGTATTAAGTACATTGTACTAGAAATTATGAGGGATTAATTTAATACCTCTTATTTTTCTTGGTGACTTTTCATTGTCCTTGGTTACTGGAGAATTACTTAACTTTGAAAAAAATGAAAAGGGGGAAGATAAAAAAAAGTAGAGTTTGTGTTCATTGGTTTGTACAATATGAAGTGGGAAAGTACATGGTTATATGTGCTTAGACTTATTGATTGTAAGAGTTCGCTCAGCTTTTGCATGATATGATTTCATATTGAGTGCTTAATTAAAAATGATCATTATGCTCTATTAGTTTGTCAAGTTACCCACTTGTGAGCCTTTTTCTTGATATCCTTCCCTTCGCATTAGCCACATTACAACATTTGACAAAGACCTTTTGATTTGTGCATGCATATATTCGAAGTAGTGAAGATTTGGTGGACAACCAAGCTTATGGTAGCACGTAACTTCATTGATTGAACTTGAGCAAATACACTTAACCTTGCGTGACTTAAGAGTTATGCGAGCTTTCATATTCATAGCATGTTACTTACTAAAGGCGACTTTGATGACTGTTTCATGTTATTTTTATTTATTTAGACAATGTGTGTGTACTTGGATTGTTGTGTACAAATGATGTACGAATTAGAAAGACTGTCAAAATTGTGTAATTGTGTTTTACATGTGTGGAGTACTATGATATGTTGCATGCTTGAGACTTAAGAGTTATGTGAGCTTTCATATTCATAGCATGTTACTTACTAAAGGCGACTTTGATGACTGTTTCATGTTATTTTTATTTATTTAGACAATGTGTGTGTACTTGGATTGTTGTGTACAAATGATGTACGAATTAGAAAGACTGTCAAAATTGTGTAATTGTGTTTTACATGTGTGGAAGTACTATGATATGTTGCATGCTTGAGACTTGGCAGAAAAGAAAAATGAATTTTGTAGGTAAATTCACTATAAACCTTCACGAGACAACACTCGTCCTACTAAGGCTACTTAGGGGTTTAACGGCTTGTTGCATATGCCCAATGCAATCATGTCATCTACGAAAATGGTGTTATTTAGTTAGGACTTAGTTTTTATTTTATTTATTTGCTCAAGGACGTGCAAATGCTTAGTGTGGGGATGTTTGATAGAATATATTTTTATGTATATTTTAGATGATTTTATTCCTATATTAATTATATTTTACATTGATTTGGATATTTATTTAATAGATTTTAATGTTTAATTGTAGGAAATAAAGAATCCTTGACTTGGAAGGATTTGGAGCAAAAATACCTATTTTGGAGTGAAAATAGAAGAAAATTCGTATTATTTGGCTATACGAACTGCAAATACTGTTTAGGCTATATCTACAGATCCATAAATCCATTTTTGATGATCTTACGGTCCACGCGAAGCTTGCAAGATTTCCATTAATTCAAAGATGGGCCCAAAAGCAAATTCTTACCGAAAGAGCCCAGAAATTGGGGAGCAAAAACAGCTACGAATTTATATTAAATTCCTACCCTATTATAAAATTCTTTTTGTATTATTATTGCAACATTGAAAATACTGTTAATATTAGAAAGAGGATCAGATATTATTATCAGGGGTGGTTTTTAGTTTTATTATTAGTTTTTATCATCAGCTTGGAGAGAAAAATAGATACATACATTTTACACATAGCTAGGGTTTTGGCTTCTTCATCTCTTCTATTGTATGCACTTGGATTTAACTTGGATCGATTGTTCCTCCTTTATAAAAAGTTAAGGTATTTTTATCTCTTCTTATTTATTAGCATATATCTCCTATGACTTTCATCATTGTTCTTGTTGTTTTTATTGCTAATATGAGTGAGTAGTCTTATTCTAGGGCTTAAGGGAAGCCATGATTGCACCATGATAATTCTTTGATTTGTTAGTAGTTTAATGGGTAAAGAGTGATTCTAATTGATATGCTTTATTGTTTAATCTATGTAATTGGCCAATATCGTAGATTAATTGTATACAAATAGGAGTAATAGATCAAAAGATTTTACTCACTAGAGGCACACATACGATTAGCAGAACTGAGGATTAGTGCGAGAGCATAATTGGATTTCTGAAGGTGTTAATGCTTGAGAGAGATTAACCATTACTTTTATTACTCGACCCAATAAATTATTATATTTTTGTGAATGTTTTGGTGTAAGCATGGTGAACCTATATTGCCCTGGACTTTATTTATTTGATTTTAATCACATTAAATTTGCATTACTTAGTTAGCTAGAAATTAACAACACTCGATTCAATCCAGAAACAACTTGTAGTAGTTGAATTAAAATCCTTGAAACAGTCTCCTTGTGGATACGACCCATACTTGCCTGTATATGCTAACAACAGACACCGTGCACTTGCGGTATTATAATTTTACACATCACATAACACTAAAAATGATTCTTTCTTTTTTAGGAATAATGCTTCTATTGTAGATAGAATTAGTTTTATATTCTAAAACGAATCACTGAGTTCTGTAAACTATAATTGAATCAAAATCCAAAAACACATAAATATACTTCTATACTTCTAATATAGAACCACAAGACTAAACATATATCTTGTTTTAAGAATAATGCTTCTCCTATATATTTTTAAAAAAATCACAAATTTATACTCTAGAATTATTAGCATCACATGGTTCCATTGTATTAAACTCAGGATTTCCAATCGACTAAATCACGGAGCAAGCAACAGATACATACTATGTATAATTAGGTTTTTTTAATCTACAATAGAATCCATATTTACAACAACATATACACATTATTATAAGTCAGATCTAGTTCACATATGTAAAATAGTCATTTGATGCTATTGTAGAAGATATATAAAATTACAGAAAATTAAAAACACTAAAAACACATTAATATGCTTGTACGGAGAATCAAAATTAAAAATACAAATACAATATCTGTTCCTTTGTAGAATCAATATTTCCGTGTAGAAAAATAGGACAAAAATTGACTTTCATCTGTGGAAGCAATAAAACAAGCACAAACACAAATCAACAACTATAAAAAGCTACAAACAAATTACATTATACTGTAGAAAGTTAAAAAATAGTATAGAACATTTAAAAAACTGCATATTGGATTAAACTTCATTTAAGATGATTTTTTTCTTTGAATCAACCTGAAAAAAGAAATTACAGAGTAGAAATAAATTAAGAATCTAAAATCATCATTTTTGAAGCTCGAATCATCAATTATAAAGCTCAAATCGTCGATTTCTTACTATTTTTCTTCGATCACTCGTGTTTTTCTTTCTCTCGCTTTCTTCCTCTTAATATTACAATGGCTGTGTGTGTAGTTTGTGAGTAAATGTCTGTACAGTTACAAGATGTGGTGGATGTAATTTGATTTAATCTAAATTAGGCTTAAAGTTTTATTCAATTACAAAAATGCCACAGGGTTTTTTGTTTAATCCTGGAAGTTTAAAAAATGAATGGTAGAGATGATGGTTCTCTCTAGTTCTCCATATAAAAAGTTCTCTATTGATTGGAACTATATATATACCGGCCTAAAACTCGTGCTATGCACGGATTGTTTTTTAATATTATATAATTTTTAGAATTTAATTTGAAGTAAAAATTTCAAGGTTTAAAATTTATTTTTTTTGAAATTTTATTAATATGATTTGATAATAATTATAAATACACATAGGTGTATAAGATAGTGATATTTCAGTTTTAAAAAATAATGTAATGATTAAAATTTATAATTTTATTTATATTTATATGCATTTTTATAAAAGATAATTACATTTTTTTAATTAAAGGATAAATTTTAACTAAGATCAACAGTGTATGAATTATCTTTAGTCTATTAATCAATCAAGTTCAGCTAACTATATTCATATTTATGTTTGTTTAATTTGTTTAAACCCGGATCAATAGTAAAATTTTAGGAAAATTGACAAATATACCAATTTTGATGTATTTATTTGCAACTCTACTACCTTATTAAAAGTCTTGCAAATTTTTAAAATACACACAATTAAATTGCAAAAATACAATCCCTCTACTCTTATTATCATCCTCATCCTATCTCACCTCATCTTCCTCCACCACATCCTCCCTCCACCACCACCACCCCCAAACCCCCCTAACCCCCCTTCTCCGCCGCCTCCTCCGCCACTTCCACCCCCAAATCCACCGCCTCTACTGTTAACATATATAATTATATTATATTATTGGATAGTTTCATTATTATAATAGTTTTCTTTTTAGGATATTTTCCTTTATTATGTATGGTTGTTGGCTATATAAGCCCCTCTTCTATTTTAATCAAGAACAAGTCATATTATAATAAAATCCTAATTTTCTCTCTTCTCTTTCTTCTATATACTTTATCATGGTATCAAGAGTTATGATTCGATCCGGGATAGGTTGATAATGAATTATATCAGGTTGGGTTTCGCATGTTAGATTTAAAACATGTGTTCTAATTATTATTTATTCTCATCTTCTTCTTATTCAAATCGGTTATTTTCTTTTTTTCTTGGATGATTTTGAGTTTTAATAATGACTATTTTTTTCATCTTCGATTTGGTTGGATTTCTCGTGGGTCATACAACTTTTCTGCTAGTTTTGGTTAAGACTCTCGTATAATTTTTCTGCTGATTTTGGTTGGAACTCTAATACACACTCTCGGTCTCGCTTTGATGATATTGGATCCTTGATAATATTATTTTTTTCTTCTTTCACTCTCATCTTCCTTTCTTTTTCTCGTGTTGATGATGGGGTAGCCCTAGGCACATCTGTATACTTCTCCGCTTTTTTTATTTTATTTTATCTGGTGCTCTAGGCACATTGGCCCTTCGCGGCATTGGTGTAGGTTATTTGGTGCTCTAGGCACATTGGTTTAGTATATTTGGTGCTCTAGGCACATTGGCCCTGCAATGGATTGTTTAGTTTATTTGGTGTTATAGGCACATTGGCCCTTGTTTAGTTTATTTGGTACTCTAGGCACATTGGCCCGTCACGGGGATTGGTTTAGTTTATTTGGTGCTCTAGGCACATGAATTTTATTCGATTTGGATTCAATTTGAATTGGGATACAGTTTGGTTGAGGATTGGATACAGTTTGGTTGAGGATTGGATACAGTTTGTTGACTTAGATTCAGTTATTTGGAGTTTGTATTAGGCTGATTATGGAGTTTGGTTTTTTATTAGGATTCAGTTTCGCATACAGTTTTGGTATTATTTTTTATGGTTGCAGATTTGTTATTTTGGTGATTTGATTGCTTTGTTTTCTCTTGGGTTGCTGCGTCTTTGGACGATTTCTCTTTTTTTGTTGCATTCTCTTTTGTTGTTGCGTCTTTGGATTTGTTTGGAAGTTTTTTGGTTTGTTTGGATTCTCTTAAATTTGGTGTTGCAGTTTTGGATTTGTTTGGTTACGTGGCTCCGTCTCTTGGTTGGCAAACTCCCGATTCAACATCGTGAGTTTGAGGGGGGATGTTAACATATATAATTATATTATATTATTGGATAGTTTCATTATTATAATAGTTTCCTTGTTAGGATATTTTCTTTTATTATGTAGGGTTGTTGGCTATATAAGCCCCTCTTCTATTGTAATCAATAACAAGTCTTATTATAATAAAATCTTATTTTTCTCTCTTCTCTTCATACTTTATCACCACATCCGCCGCCTCCATCCCCGAATCCACCACCTACACCCCCCAATCCACCACCTCCGTTACCTTCACCATCTTCGCCCTCGAATCCACCTCCTCCACCACCTCCACCCTCAATCCACCACCTCTTTTCTTCGGCCAGGGCCGCGACGGGTGGCGTAATGGTTGTTGTTGTTGTTGTAATGTTGTTGCTTTTTTGTATGTTTTAATTGTGTACAATTGTCACTATAGTTCTGATGATTCTTGACATTCTGTGATTTTTTCGGGTTCAGTTTTTTTGTTTGGAGGCGTTTGTTTTAATTCACTGAATTTTCTAATTTTTCTAGCCAGACACTGTGTTACTCATGACATTAAACCCTTCTTGTTGATTTCATGTTTGAATTTGTGATATTAGTATCGGCCCCGTAGGTGCACTCATTTGCAACCACTTGCAACTTATTTTTTCAACAGATTTTTTCAAATTTGCATTTGTGGTTGCATATATGTTTGCTATCAGTTGCAGATATGGTTGCAAATGCAACCTCCGTATTTTTGCAAATATTTTTTGAAAGGTAGTATTTTTGTAATTGGTTTAAAAAAATGACAGTATTTTTACAAAAAAATTGTAAAACTTGAATATTTATGAAAAAAACCCAAAATTTTATGTATCAATTTACTTAAACACTGATTAATGATAAAGTTTTATGTATCAATAGTTAAAATTTATGTTAACCCGAACTAAAGTACATATTATTTTATTTTAGCTGTTCTAAATATTTTCTTATTTTATTTTTGATTTATCATGAATCATTTGTATAATTTTTTTAGCCTAATTGAATAGTACAAATTGATTATTGTTCTATTTTTAAATATTCATTATTCGACAGCTATGTTGTTTAAAATTAATGGGAGGCACGGAGCACCATGTGAAATTATAGGAAAAGAGTCTAAATTCCATTCGTCAAAATAATAAAACATGTTCCTCTAACTAAATAATAAATTGTTATAAAAAATACTATTTTTTACAAATTTTTTTACGATTTTATCTTTTGAAGATATTTGCAAAAGTACGGTACAATTAAAATTAATCAGATATACAACTAGTTGTATCTAGTTTTTTAATTATATTGGAGGTTCATGTTGTTTCCATTAGAGATTACATTTAGTTTAGTTGATGGAGTTGCCCAAAACCGTCCAAAGTTACATCTAGTTGCAGGCAGAAAAGCTGCATTTTCGTAAATAACTTTGGAAATATCATAATTTTGCAAATAAAATTTGCTACTGAATATAGAATATTAGAATGTATTATGGTAGTGATGATCACAATTCTCACAACTGTTTACTGTACTTAAGTTTAATTTTAGATGTTGGGTGTAGTTTACTCAAGCTGATAAATTATTTTCTTAGATAATTTATACTTTTTAGAATAAAGAAACTGGTTTCATTTAAGTAATTAGAAAAGTTAGGCTCCAAGACTTGAGGACCTAACTTAACTTTCTCCAGAGTGCTATACATTGGCAGCTTCCTGGAAATCACACAAGTCGCTATAAGTTTTTCATTCTTTAATTCTTGATCTAGATTTTAATGTTACCAGTGGCTATAAGTTTCTCATTCTTTAATTCTTAATCTAGATTTTAATGTTCTAGTCAATACCTCCAATAGACAAGTATAACTTAGTATATGTTTCTTGTAATTCAAGGTTTGCAGATGAAATGGATGGCTGTAATTGGAGGAGTGTTTTGTTAAATATCAGAGACTCTTTCAACCATGACAGCAACCTGTACTACAATTCACTTCTAGCCTACTATATGTCTACCCCCTCCCAAAAAATGGAACACAATATTCTTTGTTACGCCAAATTATTTGACTGTGATGGGGTTCTTCAGATTATACCTCTGCTCTTTGCTGATCAATAGTATTATTATCTTCGACTTCGTCTCAGCCCAAACTGATATAACTTCTGCAGACTCGAATAACCAAATTGTCATTGATATTGGTTTAATTCTTGATTTTGGTTCATCTACTGGTATCATTGCCAACTCTTGCATATCCATGGCATTCTCCGATTTCTACACTACATATCCTCATTATTCTACGAGGTTGGCTTTACACCATAAAAATTCCAATGATGTTCCTTCTGCAGCTTCATCAGGTGATCCGAGTCGTTGATTAATTTTTAAGTAGCTAGCTGGTTATTTTTCTGATTGTTTATCTCACTTGTTTTCATTAATGCAGCTTCGGAGTTGGTTTATGAGGAACAAGTGGATGCAATAATTGGGCCACAAACCTCCAACCAAGCTAGATTGGTCGCTGGAATTGGAGGGAAATCTCACGTGCCAATCATCTCATTTTCTGAGACAAGTTCATCCCTTTGGCCTTCACCAACTCCTTATTTCATTCCAACTGCAGTGCCGGATTCCTTTGAACTAGAAGGCATCGCTTTCCTTGTCAAGGAACTTGGATGGCATGACCTTGTAGTAATTTATGAAGAGGACATGGAAGAACAGTTTGGCAACGGTTTCATCCCTTCTCTTACCCATACATTTAAGCAAGCAAGTGTTCAGATTTCATATGTGAGTGCAATCTCAATTTCTTCCAGTGCATCACACATCAAGAAAGAGATGCGCCACTTGAGGAGCATGCAAACTCGGGTATTTCTTGTTCACGTGACTTGTCATGACCTCACTTCTCGCCTATTTTCTCTTGCACAAGAGGTAGGAATGATGAGCAAAGGAACTGCATGGATCATCACCGATGCTTTATCCAATTCAATAGGCTCCTTGGATGCTACAACTGTTGAGTCAATGGAAGGTGTTTTAGGCATGAGGCCTTACATACCCAAATCCAAAAACCTGGAAAACTTCAAAATCAGATGGGATAAAAATAAACAAAATTATAGTGAAAAAGTTGATGGCGACTTTATTACATGTTTGCGGGCATACGACATAGTTTGGGCATTAGCCACGGCAGCAGAGAAGATCCAGTTCCAACAAGTGAAGAGGAGCAATGAAAAATTAAATACACCAAACCCTGCTATCACACAGTTCAGAATCTCAGAAACAGGCACAAGACTTGTTGAAGAAATCTTGAAAACAAGGTTTATAGGATTAAGCGGAGAATTTAAGTTGAAGCACGGGAAATTAGAGGCTCCAGCTTTTGAAATAATCAACATAATTGGAAACGGTGACAGAACTGTTGGATACTGGACACCAAGAAGAGGCTTCAGCCGAAAAATATCTAGTGCAGCTGAGGAAGAAGATCATGGAGCTGTAGTTTATCCAAATTATGACAGGAATGTTCTCAAACCAATCATCTGGCCCGGAGATTCCACACAAAAGCCCAGGGGATGGGACATACCCGGAATGGACCTGAAGCTAAGAGTAGGTGTTCCCAATAAAACAGATCTGATGACATTTTTAAATGCAGTAGAAGAAAATATAATGCTACTTGTATTTTGCAAAAATGGCTCTGAATTCATTATCATCCAAGGTTGAAGCTGAATTTTTTTTCCTTTGGTAAATGACAGAGGCGGCTCTGAGGGAACATATGCTCACAGATTGGATCAACATCATCAAGGCAAGGCTTAAAATAACTAATTATATCTACTACACCGTTGGATTCGTGTTGGGTAAGTACCCTTCTTCATCATCAGTTTATCATACATCTTCCTGATCTCATGCATGCATTGACCTTCTATAACGTACATAAAAATGACTGATTGCTGTTCAGATTCTTCTTATTTATAAATCTTGAAGCATTTTCAACAGGTCTCCTCTCCCATCAACAGCAAGAAGGAACATTTGGAATAGAGATCGTCCAAATAGACGAATCCACCAAAATTACCGATACTGATCATTGGTGAATTGGGGATTATGGATAATCAAATTCGCGGATACATCTACATAAGCAACTGTTGGGTACTTGTTTATTGGATACATAAATGAGATGCATGCTATGTTCATCATTTGCCTCCAAATTTAGGTACCCGGGTTGTCTGAATTATTTACAACCTAATATTCATGTATAGCCACTTCACTTCGATTATAGTTTTATTTTGGATCTTCTCTGCGAAGCTCATACATGTTGCGCCCTCCATTTTGGGCTCCATTAAATCAAACTGTAATCTGCATACTTTTACTTCGGAACCAAAATCCAAATCAAAGATGTTACACGTAAAACCAAAAACTTCCCACCACTAAAAACACATTTCCAATATATAAAAAATCCCCTCAAATAAATCAAGTTACATAAATATGTTCATGTACATCACAGAATCTAAACACGCATCACCCTACTACATTAATCTTACTTCTAGAAATTTAGGTTATAAATAATGAATTTCAGAAAAAACACTTTCACTTAACGCCTGCTAATTTACCAGTGTCTCTCTGATTAAGCAATTCTTTGTACATAAATCAATCAGCTTTTGTTAAATTAATAGGATAAATGATAATTATTCCCCGTCAATCACAGTTGATTGTAATGGCACTCGCTTAATCTCCACTACAGTTGTGGAATTCTTGCTTATAGGTTGTTTCCACGGCTCCCCATCAATTTGCATAAAACCTTCTTTCCACTCTCCACCTCTAAATTCAAACCGAATTGCTGCAGCCTGGGGATAACTCAGTCGTAATTGGAATATATTAGCAAACGTTAATACAGAACAATTTTAAGTTATGAACTTCAAGAATAAAGCAAGATTTATTTCTCAATATGTTTTGGATCTACATCCTTGGTGAATTCTTATCACAAGAAATATGCTCTAAATCACCTGTGCAAGGTGTTTGGCTGAAATGATTTCAACCAAGACAAAAGATGCATGCCATCCTTGTTTGAGGCCAAAAATTTCTAGCAAACCATCATCAGGACAGGCCTCAACAAAACCTCTCTGAAATAACAATGAATTTTATAAGACAGATATATATACACATCACAAATAAACATTGAAAGCCATTTAAGTGACTGCATGATTAAGTTTCTATGCAATAAGATCACATCCCAACAAAAAACACCTGAATAAAGATGAATGTGACAAATGAGTGATGGACAAGTGTTTACGACTTTTACGAGCAATAGATAAATGGGTTATGAAAAGCTACTTAACCATATAGTGATGTTAGTTCTCAAAAATCCGAGGAAAAAAATAAAATAAGTCAAGGTATAATTCGTCTTTTTGTACATCTTCCTTTCCATTTCCCTTCTGCGTCGATGCAAGGGAAGTATAGGGTCAAAATAAATTACAATTTACAAAGCACGTCAATAAATGGAGGAGCTCCAAGTGAATCCATCATGTAAACCCTTGCCAATTAACTACTGGGTTACTCCTAAAAACTTCTTCATAACCAAATACCAATTTCATTGCTGCTGTAAAGCTTGCTAGACAGGCTAGGGACATGTTTGTCTATCATCAATAACTTGTTCAAAACTTCATCTGGTAATTTTCATATTATCAACTCTTAAACAACCAAGAGAAACTTCAATTTTTAAGTTACATGGTGGAAAGAGTTCACAGACAGTATTGGCCGGGGAAAAGAATACCTACTTTCAAATATACTCAAAGATGATAACTATGCCTACCTTTTCCATATACTCTGGCTTCAGATTACCCCAGGGATGTCTTCCCCCTGCATAATTACGTAGATTTAAAGCAACCACGGATCTAACACTGCAAAAGAACAACCAGCCAATAAATTTAGAATCACTCCAGCAGAACTATATGATTTTATAGATACCTGTTGTATATGAGAAGATGAAACAGAATATAGAACTTCAATGAATACACAGATTGCACATACAAGTGCTGAAACAGATCTACAATGCTTAGCATAGTGGATATCCATCGTCCTTAGTTACCGGAGGTCGAGGGATAGAGCCATAGTGGAGGCAAATGTGTGTGCAAGTATTTAAATTTCTTGTGATTAACCTTATTTAAAAATAGAGCAAAATACACTTTGTGTACTTACACTAAGGCTGTCAGACCACTTGAGATACTCACATTCAAAAATTGTCACTTGAAATACCTACCCTCCAAAAAACTTGCAAAGTATCCTTTTCCGTCAAATCAGTGTAACACCGTCAGTGGAGTCAGGGGCATTTCAGTCTTTTCATGGGTTATGAGTTTTACCCATGAAAAGACTGAAATGCCCCTGACTCCAGTGACGGTGTTACACGGATTTGACGGAAAAGGGTACTTTGCAAGTTTTTTGAAGGGTGGGTATTTCAATTGACAGTTTTTGAATGTGAGTATCCCAAATGGTCTAACAGCCTAAGAGTAAGTACATAAAGTGTACTTTGCTCTCAAAAATAAAAAAAGAACAAGCAGAAGAAGAAGTGCTGAAACAGAGGATAGCAGCAGTATGTAACTTTCAAGGAAAAAAATAAGTCTGAAATTTTTATCAACCTGGAAGGGATAGAAATCTGCTCCCATTCTGAGCAGTTGGCCCGTTTAATGTGCATCCTTAAAATATTATTTAGTCCCCTGTATCCATAAAGTTGTCATTAAAAATAGGTTATAGATACTTTCTGGAGTACATATATAAGAAACTCTACCTTCTAGGTTTGGTAAAAAGTGGCATCATCCAAATTTAATTAGATAGAAGTCACATAAAGTACAATATCATTAGGTTGCTTGATCGGTAAAAGTGAATCTGTGGTAAGCTTAGAGATTGAAGATAAAATTTGTTAATTCAACAATCAGGTATAGAGTTTTTGAGGTGTATGTATATATAAAGGGGAGCAAACAATGGAAATCATGTTGGGCAGGAAGTAAAATAAAAAACATCTGTGTGTGCATCCCACATAAAGAATATCTAAAAATCAAACTGAAATATATCCATGCAACGCTAACTTGGGTATAGTATAATGAAGAGAAACAAAAGCTATGATCTATAGCATTAGGCAAGTCAAAGGACCCGCTTATTAATGCGTGTAGCACAATGTACAGTGTTAGTGCCATATTATGGCGATTAGGTAAAATTTTAATAGTTACATGGTAGAATCTCATAGGCAGGACCGATCTATAGGGCTTGCCCCTTTTAATACCTAAGCACTTCACTGAAATTTATATATTTTAATAATAATTAAT
This sequence comes from Apium graveolens, assembly GCF_009905375.1. Lineage (NCBI taxonomy): Eukaryota > Viridiplantae > Streptophyta > Magnoliopsida > Apiales > Apiaceae > Apium > Apium graveolens. The sequence goes on along the minus strand of NC_133649.1, from coordinate 242,677,147 downwards.
AAGTATTCTCTTTAATATTTTAACCTTTGTCTCCATACTTGAGTCAAAATTACTGTAGTTGCCACTCTACTAGTACAACCTAGTAGAAGAACAAAAATGTAAAAAACAACAGCCAAAATCTAAGAGAAACGAAACAAATTAACGGATCACCATGTGTTGTGCTACTACTGAAAATAAAATATATCGAATAGAAGCTTTAAGTGCTATTGCTGCAAAGAATAAGAAGTGAAGAAAAAAAATTACTCGTGTTAAGGAACACGTTTTGGTGTAATATTCAGTAATGGACACATTAATCATTACAGAAAGGTCAATTACTGCAAAAGAAACAATTCCTAAAGATGTTGATGCAACCAGGACGGATGCACAGTATGAACAATTATGAAAGAAATGAGTATATTCAATTTATATTGATAATTTACAGTAGAAAATATTTTATTTAGATAAATGATTCTACATGTTTTTTTGCCCTAACTAGTCAAAAAAAATCCTAAATACATTCCTTCTTATAAGTGATAAATTATACTCGTCGTAGCCAACTCAATGCATTGCGCAACTTTTCTCTTATACCACCCTTTCAAAGAAGCACAGGTATCCTTGTGTGCACACAAACAAAATTTTATTTTACTAGGCAGATGTTTTTATAAAAGGGTGTGTTCCATTTTTGGTATCACATAATTACGAACTTTTGTTAATAATACAAAGATATAACTGTTCAACGACCTACAAAAGTCTTTGTGGAAAGAAAGATTGCTGATAACAAAGCTGAGGCTACCAGAAACTAAACCTATAAAAATCATCAGAGAAAGAGAATAATTACCTTAGACTAGGATCTGATGTACAAGGCGTGAAAAACCACCCCTGTGTGCAACTGTATCCTGAGTATATCAACTGCAAGGATGAAAGGTTGCTATATGTATAAACCACTTCTGTGATCAACTATTTGTACTAGACAAGAGAGGAGTCAAAACCTTATTTGAAACTGGACCCTGTGCAAGGTAAGGTTTTTCATTGCGCAAATGATGGAACCCATAAGCAACTCGGGCATCCATTCCTGTAGTTTAACAAAAAGAAAAGAAAGATTTAGCACAAAGGACTTGAAATCATCAGAGATCAGATGAATATATAAATTAAACAAGCTTGTAGCCAACAACTACTTTCTCTGACAAATATTGATTTTCTGCCTCCCATTTCCAGTATTTTGATTTGCATGGAAGATTGTTTCTGGAGCTACAGTTTTTGAGTAGAAAAACTGCCAAGCTTCATAAGGTATTTACACTGGAATCTAGAGGATTTGAGTCATATTGATTTACCTGTTTATATTTAAGCTACATGCATCTAGATATTTCATATATTAACCATGTAAAAATAATAGTAAAAAAGTATGAGAATTTGGAGACACTGGATGCAACAACTGGTAAAACTGGTAAAGGTAGGGCATTGCAAGGATGGAAATTCCTTCCCTACATTTTTGCCAAGTTTATGACATAGGACTATAGGAGTCAGATGGAAAGGAGTATCTTCAATTTAAGGTAAATTATCAGTTTGACGATATTCGACATTCAAGTTTCACTGGATCCAAGACCAATAGGATTAGTCAAGCTAAAGTTGTTGTGCATGTTCGGTCCAAAAGACTAGCTTACAAGAAAATTTTATGGACTCACCAAGATCCCTGACTATAAGGATGGGTAGTTCAATATTTATATCATCTGATCTCCAACAAATAATTATTCTTCAAGATGCCAAAAGTGATAAAACAAAATCCAGTAAAAACTTCAAAATATTACTAGGACACTGATAATATAATTATTTATATATCTCCATCAGTTTATTAATAGTATGTTTTGATTAAATTAAAGCAAAAATAAAAAATTGCATGGTGCATACCTACGCTAAAATAGTTATAAAAGACTCCTTCGTAGCATGAACGTTTCAGAGGCAAGTCCTCCCCAACTTCTAGTTCCTGCAAGATCCCCATTGTGTTTGAACAAATTTAAAATACAGATGAACTTGATGTCGTGCTTCATTCAAATTTAGTATAATACATGTCATGCAAATGCATCTGAAAAATTAATTACAAACTGACATGTTCTTTGAAATTGCATTATCAGACAAGAAAATCAAAATATTTAGCACATTTCAGCACTTAGCAGTAACATGTTTTACCAAATAAACAGAATTACATTGATGTTGTGTTCATTTGATGAACTAAGAAGCAATATCTGCACTTATAACTGATAAGGCTTGTTTAGTCATATAATTTACTTTTAATGTCTAATTATAGCTAATATAAATATAATTATGTGTATACTGTATCCAGAGTGTCACTTTTTCATCGCAAAATACATATTCATTTAAGTGATCTTGAAGAAACAGACTTCAGTTTGTGCCTGTGTGTAATATATAAATGGTAACAATTTAATGGGTAGTTAGTATGAGAATGCATGTCTGCATGTCCGATATTTGGATGGTGACAATTTATTCATGGAGGAGAAAGGTAATATCACTAAATATTTGGATGGTGACCATTTATTCATTGAGGAGCAAGGTAATATTGCCATGATAATTAAGGTAATGAAAAGTCAGGAAAAGTTGAATATTAACTAGTCACGCAAATAAATACGAATTACAATCACAACCTGACCATGAGAAAACTCTTCCAGTTGCTGGCGTTTCAAACAGTAGGAAACATCCAGCTCCTCTCCAGCTGGCATCAATATTCGAATATTCCAACTGCATATATACAAAAGTGATATTTCAAAATAATTGTTGAATGATGACATATTATCGATTTCTTATGCAATTTGGACATCTGATACCAACAGGCTTTGATTTCAGATAACTGAAGCACATACATTAAACAAGCTATAATTGAATCCAATGAGCAAGACATATTAAATGGAACCAATAAGTATAACAGCATAAAAAAAGATGATAAAACAGAAATTCTTGGAACACTGCCTATAGAGGGTGTGTACGTTTGTCACAGCTAATATGTTGTAGTGGTATAAGAGAACTTTATGCTTAGTAGTTAGTCCAGATATTGTGTTTTCTGTTGGGGTCAACTTTACTGAGTTTTCTGAAGATTCCTGAAAAGAATTGGCATTTTAATGAGATTACAAATAATATAGTACAAGGTTGAACATCTGTGCATCCTTGCTATTCCTAATTTGCCTTATATAAGTAAATAATAAGCAATTTTATTTTCCTAATCAATTTTCTATGTTCAAATTTTGAATAAACTATTTAATGCATGAAATTAGTTTATGCAATTGTTTCTGGATTCGCCTAGAAACAGCTTAGCAACCATTTGATACATGAAAGCAAAATTGTTAATACTTATGTTCATTCCTAAAGGGGGCAGCGAAGCATACTGTTCTCCCGAATCTCTAGTGTTGAGATTTAAATATTAATTACCATTATCTAAAAAATGTCTTACCGAACCGGTTGTGTACAAAAAGATATTATTTATTATAAAAGATGTTCTGGAAAGTATTAAACTATAAAAAATAGGTCCTGATGTGGGCATCTTTAAATTAGTCCACATGGAAATCTAAATAAGTTATCCAGAAAAAAAAACTCTGAATCCCAGTTTGTCACACCATTTTCCTGATGTGTTAACTCATCTATATTGATTAGAGAAAGCTAAATCCCTGTTTTTTTTAAGTGAGCTAAATCCCTCTTTGTGAAAACAAGTTCTACATCTGTAATAGAATCCAGAATAGACTTTACAGTAAATCGAATGATTACATCTACTAATTAAAAATTATAATTCAAACAAAAGCTTGCATCTGTAGATTTCTATCAGATGAGTTCAAGGAGCAAATATTTTCTGGTGCAATAATATATTGATTCATTAATATGTCCAACCAATGCAAGGAAGAAATTTGAAACGGTGGTTTGACAAAGGGAGTCATATATGACGAACTACTAACCTATCGAGCCGACGTATTTGACCATTGGTAGCCCTGTCAAGAGTTCTTTTAATGGCAGACTTCCAGTTATAGGGAAATGAACCACCCTATAAAGTCGAAGTATATCTCAGTAAAAATCATGAAATCTGACGAAGTTGAGATGTGAAAGTCCTACCCAACCAAAAGTCCTAGACAAGTCATTTCCTGTACCAAGAGGAATAATTCCTGTTGGTGGAACTGGTTCTCTCCCTTGTTTGTAAAGCTCCCCGAGACAGCCCAGGACCCAGCCCACAGAACCATCACCCCCAGCAACCTGTCAATGGTTAGCAAGTTAATTTTGGTGCTAGAATTATTGAAATTTTTTAGAAATAATTAGCCAGTATAACTTATATCAACTTTAAAATAAGTTCCCAATACGTGAACTTTTACTATTGAAATGAGGATCTTATCCGGTGAACTTTAAAAACAATACTTTACATACCACAATTCTCAATTTTTCACGAGTCTCTTTTGCACAAGTATCCCCAAGACTAGCAAACTTCTCCAGGCAACCCAACCCATACTGTATAAATTTATCAGGCTTCACATCAGAAATATCGAAAACCTGGAAGCCAAAAAATATTATAATATCAGGAACTTTACTAGTGAATAAAAATCAAACAAAGATTAGTTATCTTCATATCTTGTCATCACAATATGGAGTTCAAATAACCAAAAATCCGATAATAGCAACGCAAACATGGATGAAAAATAGCAAGATGCTATAATTGGTGTTAAATAAAGAACCAAGTACAGATGTTGCTATAATTGTCACATAGGCACACGAGTGGAAAATTGGAGGAAAATGTAAAATTAAAGCAATACTAAAAAAAATAACTGTGCAGTTAGAGGTTAGATAGTTGAAACATAGCTAAATTTAGATCCATTTGGTGTCGTTTTAGAACTACTCATGGGACTACAAGTTCTATCATGACATTACAATTCACTTCTTGATTTTATAACATAGCAATAGCTATATGTTTGTTAGCACTAGAATTGGACATGCTTCAAAAAGTCCGGGTAACTGATCACTTGAATTTACTGCAAGCCCTATTTCTGTTGTAGCTCTTACCTGACTAGCTGAATGCTGCAGATATGTATTTTGGGTAACTACCGACTTCTGGATTTGCATTTACTTCATGGCAGCAACGCATAACAGCAAATCCAGCTACTTGTGCAATGAATAGTTACTAGGCAAGTTCTTTAAGTATGATTCAAGTATAAAACATATATTTCTTCAAAAAAATCATCCATGATTAACAAACTTCTGTAGCTTATATAAGCATCACAACTCTGAGATCAAACTGACAAAACTTCTCTAACCCCTGTATCCTGCTATTATATATCTTAAATCACACTTGTTTCGAAACAATCAAACCATCAGCCTAGAAATTTGAGATGTTGGAAAAGCTTTGATATTTTATAAGCACATAAATCTAGTTAAAATTATTTCAAGGTTCAGTAAGAAGGCGTCCTCTTTTTAGCAGAAGAAAGATATGATAACATAAAACAAATATAAAAGCTGAAGGATGCTCTCTTATATGCCATGAAGTTCAATTAGTATAAACTGAAGACTGAAATGCAGATTAAATACAAAATGTATTTAAGAGGTGTACTTGATTATTCCAAAAGAAAACGAAGACATTTACAGCCTGTTAGGATTGTGGAAACAGGGAGCGAAGCAAATTGGGCTAAACGAAGGAGTTTCCCTTCCATCTCATCTCCCTTGGCAGCTCTTTTCAATATGATGTGGCCTAACTTTAGGACATGCTAAGTTCATAAGTTATTTTTCATCGTATTGATTGGCATCATATTATATAATCAAGTTTTAAGCAGATTATAATGGAAGCCAGTAAAAATGTTCCTGTCAGTAGGTTCCTAACCAGTACATGATTTGTGTTGCAAGACAAAAGCATTGGGTAACAGTAGATTCCGATATCAGATTCATAACACATTGCTAGGAATATTTTTTTGGCAAGTTTAGATCTATAAGTAAAATATGTATCACATTTCCTATGATTCATTCTCTCTCTTTATTGTTTTAAAACTTGGAACCCCCACATAAAACAAACATAAGAAAACATTTCAACAAAATAAACCACCTATCATAGCTTAGACTCCAGCATAAATCTAACAAACCCCATTTGAAATATTAGTACTAATTGAATCTCAAGTCATTTGAAATCATGGTTCCGCCACTAATCACAGTACTCATATATATATATATATATATAGAAAAAAAAACTAGACACAAAAAAAAGGGAAAATAGACCTGTTCTTGAGTGATCAAGTCCTGAAGCCTGTGTTTAAGCTGAGGACCTAAACGTCCCCCACTGTTGGAATTAATAAACACAACAAGCGGAGATTGAGGCGCTTGTTGTACAGCAGCGTTGTTGTCAAAAAGAGACACAGCCGCATCTATATTTTCTTTGTCACAGGCGTAACGAATAGCTAAACGTAAATACTCGGGCATACTAATCCTCCTCCTGAGTTGTTCTTTCGGAATCTGAGCTCCTGCAAGTGTGCAAGCCTTGAATGAATCAATCAAAGATGACCGTACAGCCACCCTGTTGGGCGAATCCATAGCTCTCTAAACACCGGTATTCAATAAAATAAATATGCCGAATGCGGCAATCTGGGATAATAAGGTATTAATTTAAAGAGGATTGCTTATGTTTGTGTATGGTTGGCAGACATTAAAATATTATTATGTGTACAAAAAGAAACAAATGGGGGGGGGGGGTTTGGAATACTTGTACTTGTGACGTTGTCTGTGTGTCTTATGTAATGCTCCTAGTATTATTATTACTACATTATTACACGGTTGGTGTTGTAATAGAACAGTGAAACACATTGGTTAACATCCAGTAAATCTAGCTTCATGTATCTCCTGCTACCTGTTACTATACGGACCACTTTGTGTTGACCGCGTTTTCTTATTCTTTACAGCCGTCAGTAGTTTGGCGTGTGCGCCACTTGTTTACGTGCTTTGATATGTTAAAAAGAGTCATTTTTACATATTATTCTTCAAAAAAATTTAAAAAATAATAATATATTACGACATTTTTTTAAAAAAAGGAACAAAAGATTGAACTAAAAAATATATTAGAAAACAAGAATAATTCTAGGAGTACGAAATTGGTATTCAAAATGGTTCTCAAATGTCACTTGTTATGATTTGATTGAGTACAACTTAATTAATAACAGTGGATACTGGACTCCCCCGCATGCGCATAAATTCTCCCAATCAAATCTTTCCAAATTGCCAAGTCATCCTTGTCATGTCATTTATGATCAAATTTTGGTATTTAATTTGGTACCTCTAGCCCTACTCAGAAAACAAACCGAATTTGGAGGATGGCTTCACACACGTGGGGGTTCGGGCGGAATATTACCATTTTGTAATATTATATATGAACGAGATTATTTTTCGGGCTGATGCCCGATTATTTAGTTTTTTATTTATTTAAAAGGAATAATATGTTAATTTAATTTTTTAATTATTCAAAATATTTATCAAAATAATATTATATACTTACAAGATATAATTAAATTAATTATTATACTTGTAGTGGTTATTCAAATATCTTCATTTTACAAAATTTAATTATAATAACTTATGTAGCTAAATTAATCTCACACAAATATCTAAAAATTAGGAGCAATTTAAATTTTATTTATTTATTAAGGAAATTTAAAATTAATTTACATATATTGTGCAATGTTGTAAATAGGTAAAATATGAAAAATAAGTAAAGAGAATTAATAGATAAAAATAAGTGAGAAATGCCAATCAAGGATAATCAATGGAAATCTAAGAATGAAATAAAATTAGTAAATAGGAAGATTTGGCTAGATATTGACAATATAAGCTACTATGACATTATCTTAAGACTAACTTAAATCCCGTGTGATATACAGATTCTTGTTAATATTTAAAAATTTTATTTATCCTGACATATTCTAATTTTTTTAATATTTTTGTAAATATATAATAATTTTAAATTTATAATAACAATAATAGGATAATTTTAGTAGAATAAGTAGACTCCGTCTAATAAGTTAACAATTTAGTATTTTAGCGGATGTATAACACTATTTATTTATTTTTATAATAGGATACGTTGTGGTCGTATTTTAGTAGGATAAGTAGACTATATCTAGTAGTTAACAAATTAGTAGTTTAGCACATATATAACACTATTGATTTATTTTCTTTAATAACCAAAATTAAGAAATAACCGTTGAACCAAATTATAACTCATTCTGGTTATTATAGTATAGTATAGATAGTATATAAGATAGATAGGCTGATAGATAGATAATAAGCGTATATTTAAAAGAATTGTTCATAATATTTTTAGAGAAAGATATATTTTATTTGGAGAAAATAAAAAAGATAACATGTTTTACTTAAAAAAAAATATATTAAAAAGAATTGTCTAAAATATTTGTAGAGAAAGAGTTGTCTTAGTTGGTGAAAATAAAAAAGGCAACGTATTTTACTTATAAAGGTAATTAGTTAGATATTAATTAAGTAAGGACAATTGAGTAAAATATTAATTTTTTTAAGAAAGGGCAATTATGTAATTGAAGTAAGGACCGTAAAGTTTCGTATTTAATATAATAATATAGATAGATAAATATTTTGACTTCAAAAATTAAATATTTTTTTATCTTGTTTATGTAAATGAATTGTAAGATAATGATTACTTTAAGTATATTTGTCCTTACATTAATAGCAAAAATTATATAAAATAAATATTTTTTACTGTGGACCCGTACAAAATATATCTGCGACGATTACTGGTTAGAGATGCAGATGGTTTTGACTTTTGCATTGTTTTAAGAACAAAGGATTTTTGCATTGTCTTAAACAATGAGATGAGATTGTTGGCGTTGTCGATGAATAATGATGAAAATGCTAAGTTGTTTATGTAAAGCAATTAAGAATTTATAAATTGCTAAAGTCAAAGAGTTTAATAAAATCTTTAAGTAAAACAATAATTAAATAAAATAAACCGTTAAGTATCTGAAAAATGTAATTTAGTAGTTATTAGTGGTTATAATATAAGTATTCTATTTTATTAAATAAACTTGCTCGTAATATTTAAAAGAGTTATTTTAAGTGAGAAAAATAAAAAAGGTAACGTGTTATAGTTGAAAACAATTTTTTTCTATTATAATTCGATTACTAAGGCTAATAAAACTTTTAAGTAAAATAAGGGTAATTCAGTAAATTCAGCGTGTCCCAAAAAACAGGTAACGTACCAAAACTTTCAATGTTGCGTCTTTTATATAATAGTAATAGATAGTAATATGGATAAAAAAACTAAGTAGTATTTATTACTAGGGTTCGGGAGCTCAAGGCCTTTACTGGCTGCTCTCGTGTTTTGTAGTTTAACTCTGCCTTTACAAGATGCCTACATATCTCTGTGAATTAGATAATCAAGCAAAAAAATGTAGTTTTGATAGGAGGGGTGAGACCCCTTATATAGATGTTGGGAGTCCTTGAATTGGACTAGGGTTATGACACTTGGGGGACAAGTCTCAGAATTTGGATAGACTTTGAAGTCCTATAATAAAGGAATCAGACTCTTTGTTGGTTTAGGTGCCCTCTAGGCTATCTTCCATAGAGTTACATTACTGATTGGACTCATTTAGGGGCGTTTGGTACAAGGTATTCAACAAAGGGAAAGGGAAAGAATTGGGGTCATTCCCTTTGTTGATGTTTGTTTAGTAAAAACAATCATTCCCTTTCCCCTTTTTTAGTTGTATGTTTACCTCTTATTCCTCAAACTCTATTCCCCACCTCCCACTAGGTATTTGAACACCCTTTCCCACTTTTATTTTCTTATTTCAATTATAATTTAAATCTTGGACCAAAAAAATACATCAGTATGCAAAATTAATTTTAAAAATTAAAAATGATTTATAATTTAGTTTTTATAAATTAAAAATATTTTTGATATAAATTTATATGTTAATTTATTAAAAAAGTTAATTGTGCTATTAAATAATTAAATTTGTTTATTTATTATAATGTTAATATATTATACTATTATAATATAAATATATTCGACTATATTGATATTGTTTAATATTAAAAAATCAAAAATAAATGTAATCATGTAAATTTTCATTCCGTTTCCGAATCTGAACCAAACACGTAAAACAATTCTGGGTCTTTACTTTCCTTTCTCCTCCTTTCCCTTTCTCGATTCCATTCCGTTTCCCCGAGATGAACCAAACGCCCCCTTAATAAGTTGTTAATCCTCCCTATTTATTAATTACGGAATTAATAAATATTTAGGGCTATTGGGCCTTCTTTGTTCCATCAGGCCTGATCAATGCGTTAACCTTTTTGGTCTGAATGTCATATATATGGCCTTCTTTAATGGGCCTTGCAGTCCTAGATGCAACATTAATGACGTAATTAACGTTTATTTTATTCCCTATCATTTGCCCCCCAACTTTTGCGAAACCTTGCAAAGATTTCGCAGAATTTAAAGTTTATACCTTTCATGGTTATCGTTTTTACCGTAAAATGTGGAGCGACCTACATATTTACAACGATTCTCCCCTTGGAATCCATCCCTACGGGCTTCCCTAAGTTTCTGGGATTTTTTGCTTATTTTTCCCTATTTTTTGGAATTTGTAGCAATTTTTCTGATTTTAGCCCATTTTCTGATTAGTTAAATAATCAGAAAATGGGCTTTTATGGTGTCATGCATCCTAAACGTGGGTCACCCCCGCCTAGGAGATATGTTACCAACAACACCCATGCACATTGTCTCCTAGGCGCTGTTGGCTTCCTCCCCATACTTCCTAGGCGTGGGTCACCCCCCGCCTAGGAGATAACTTGTGAACCACGCCTAGGAATTATGTCTCCTAGGCGAGGTTGGCTTTCATGCCTCTATAAATCCTAGGTGTGGGTCACCTCCGCCTAGGAAGCAACTTTTTAACCACGCCTAGGAATTATGTCTCTTAGGCGTGGTTGGCTTTCATGCCTCAATAAATTCTAGGTGCGGGTCACCCCCGCCTAGGAAGTAACTTGTGAACCATGCCTAGGAATTATGATTCCTAGGCGTGGTTTGGACCTTCATTCCTTCATCCATCCTAGGCGTGGGTCACCCCCCCTAGGACGCAACTTATGAACCACGCCTAAGAATTGTGTCTCCTAAGCGTGGTATGGGTCACCCCCACCTAGGAGACATTCTGTGAACGACGCCTATAAATTTTATCTTTTAGGCATGGTTGACCACCTCTTTTCTCCCTTGTGATTTTTTATAAATCTCATGTAAATAATTTCATATTTTTTGATTTTTTGGTGAGTATCATTCTAGATCGTTCTCGAATTTGGTAGAATATTCTAAAATTCAAATTTTATGGGCTTCCCGCCCTTTATAACTTAACAAGCCCATTTGGTGAGTTCATTTCTCACATTCTTCTTACAAAAAATCTTCCATACTCTTTTTTCTATGCAACCCCTCCAACCGCAAGGCGATTTCCGGTGTATTACTCCACCACAAGGCGATTTCCGGTGCCCCTTCCTCCGTGCATTTTTTTGCCGTATTCTGAGTTTCTTTAAAGATTCCGTTTGAATATTCATCTCCTTCATCCACCTTTAAGGATTTTTTCCGGGTTTTTCAAGCTTTTCTCAATAATTCCATGGCGGATTCCGACTCCTCCCACTCTCAGCCTCCTATTGTTGTTACCCGTCCTTCTAAGGCCATCCGAGGTAAAAAAATCTCTAGTTCACTCTTCAGTTATTTCTCTTAGGGATCTTTTAACTGAGTTTGGGGAAGCATTTCCTAACATGTTACAATTAGATGCATAAAATTATCCCTCTAGATTTGATTATGAAAAAGTAGGCATTATAGCTCATTTGTTTGGTATATCTTTTCCCTACAGGGCCGATGCTCCCGGCCCAAATGACAGGGCATGTTACCAAACCCCGTGGCTATTCGTTTATATAAAGAAACCTTTTATGCCGGCTTCCGACTTCCCCCACACCCCTTTGTTTTCCGCCTTTTAGCTGAGCCCCGTGTCTGTCCAACCCAACTCACGCCCAACTCTTGGCGTTTCATTCATTTTTATATGGCCCAATCTTGTAAACACGGTTTTGAGCCAAACGTTTATATTTTTCGTTACTTATTTAAATTTGTAAATGCTCCTGAGGACCAAGGATGGGTCAAAATAGTCCATAGATCCTTGGCCCGTTCTTGTTTTGTTTTTGGCACCAACCCCGACTCGTATCCAACTTGGAAGAGCGAGTGGTTTTGTGTGTATTTGGATGCCGAGGAGGGTTAAGACCATTTTTTCAGGCCCAATTTCTCAAAAAGTATAGATGGATCCTTAAGAGACCAAAAATTGGGAATAGATGAAGATGCGGCCATCAAGGCCATCACAGTTGATAACTTGCATCATTGCGCTCTCATCCTTTCAGAGGGCAATTTGCAAAATTTGGGCCTAAGTGACCTGGGTCCTGAGGGTATTTATTTCCCCTTTTTACTTCGTTATTTAATTCCATACTTCTGTTATTCTTCTTATATATATGTACCTCTGTACAGCTAAGGCAGCTTTGGACTCCATTTTTAAGAAAAGGGAGGCCCGTGCTGCTAAGGGCTCCGCAGTTGAGACTCACCACGACAAGCGGGTAAGGATTGGCGACGGTCCTTCGGTCACGGTCAAGGAGACTGTCCCTACCTTCATATCTGAGAGGCCCCTTAGCCTTGATGAGGATACATCTCCCTTCACCGTGACATGGGGCCTGTAGATGAGGGATACAGTCGTGGGGAGCTCTGAGGTGGCCGCTATATGGTCTGAGAGCGTGGTGACGCCACGAGACCGGGCTAAGATAGTGGAGTCTTCTGACGATCTCCAAATTGAGCGCCTTGGTTCTCAAACAGTGGCTTCGGTATGTTTGTACATCCTTCTTTTAGTATTCCTTTCCTTCCCTTTGCGCTATATATTTAGCTAATTATGTTATATTATGCTTTTACAGATGAACACTTACCTTCAGGCTGCTCTTCATAACCCGAGGGAAGTGAGGGCCAACCCAACTATCACCGAGAGGGATAGGGACAGGTATTTCAAGGCTTCAGAGACCAACTTTACTCATTTTAGAGAGGCGGAGAGAGAGAGCTAGCTGATGAGAAGGAGAAGGTTCGCAGGCTAGAGTTGGAGGCTCAGAGGAGTCGAGTTGAGGTGATAGCTGATTACAAAGAATCCGAGGACTTTCAGGAGGTCCTCAATGCTGAGTATGATGCTAACTTCCATGTGATATTCGCCAACTGCTGGGAGCAGATCGTGGGAGAGATTGGGAAGAAAGTGTCAAAGGTGACTCTCGAGGTGTACCCAGTGCCTCCTGTTCCTGGGAAAGGGTCTCCTTTGGAGGATCTTCCTCCTTCTCCCATTCCTGCTACCTCTGAGACCATAGCTTCTCCTTCCCGGGATGTTACTCCGATGGAAGACGAGCCCATTCCCCCTCCTACTGCTACTGATGGGGGAAATAATGACGATGATTTGTTTAAGGACCTAGATTAGTTTTCTTTTCTTATTGGCCCATCGTGGATTTCTATGTATTAGCTTATTGTACTTTGAACTTATTACCCTTCGGGTTTTATATATGCTATTCTCCTTGCTTTTTCATAGCCTTCCCTTTAAGTTTCTTAGCACTTTCGAAATGTTATACTTTTAAGGAAGATGATTAACAACTTGAACTACACAGAGTCATAGATTGAATATTCGGAACAAGACTGAAAAACATATGGATACTCATACGATAGACTTGTAAATGCTACTCATGTTATTCTTATAATAGAAGAATTCTTGAACCTTTCTTTCTTTTGTTATCAAAGCAAGAATTTTGCTAAAGTAAATAAACCATTATCATAACTTGGATATCCAAAGTTTGATATAATTTTAAGGTAAGAATATATAACCCGGTCTTCCAAAACCTTATATAAAATGGGTCCAACCCTGATAATCACAAACTAGAATATAAAATCCTACTAAAAGTGAGAGATATAAAATCCTAAGCAAGCAAAACTTCAAGGTGCTTTTGAACCTTGTTACCACTATAGTAAGTACTAGCTATAGGTAGTAAACTTTCAGGTTTTGAGCATGCCAAGTTCGAGGTACTTCTTCCCCATCCATGGTCTCCAATTTGTAAGACCCTCTTCCTTGAACGCTCTTAACCTTGTATGGCCCTTCCCAATTTGGGGCGAGTTTTGCTTTCTGCCCTACTCCAGAAGCTTCCACCTTCCTTAGGACCAAATCCCCCGGCCTGAAAAATCTCTCCTTCACCCTCGGGTTATAGTAAAATGAGGCTTTTTTTATGGTATTCTACAATCTTTGCATGTGCTGCATCCCGTACTTCATCTATCAAGTCCTAGGGCTAACCTTTTCCCTTCTTCATTTTCCTCAGCGTTGAATGTTTGGATCCTTGGGGATGAATGTGATATTTCTACTAGTACAACTGCTTCTGCTCTGTATGCTAACATGAAAAGCGTTTCTCCTGTTGTGACTCTACATGTAGTTCTGTAGGCCCAAAGTACTGGCAGTATTTCATCCACCCAATTATTTATGGACTTTTCAATCCTTTTCTTTAACCCATCTAAAATGATCCGATTTGCAACCTCTGTCTGCCCATTAGCTTGGGGGTGAGCAACAAAAGTGAATATCAAGTCAATTTCAATCTCTTCACAATACTTTCTGAACTCTTCATTATTGAATTATGTTTCGTTGTCAGTCACCAAGATTCGGGGAATCTCGTATCTGCACATAATATTCTCCCACGGGAACTGAGCGACCTTCTTAGTCGTAATCTTTTCCAAGGGCTTAGCTTTAACCCACTTGGTAAAATAATCAATTGCTACGATCAAGAACTTCCTTTGAGCAGTAGCCATGGGGAAAGGTCCAAGAATATCCATTCCCCACATAGAAAATGGGATTAGGGGATTAATGGAAGTCAGGATTTCAGGAGGTTTCCTTACTACAGGGGCATGTTTCTGACAACGATCACATCTCTTCACATATTCTTTGGCGTCAGCCATCATTTCTGGCCAATAGAAGCCTAAACGGGTGATTTTATGGGCTAAGGCCCTGCCCCCCAAGGGTTGGCCACATATGCCCTCGTGTACTTCCTCTAGAGCAAGTCGAGCCTCGTCTGACCTGAGGATCTTAAATAAGGCACTACAAAAGATCTTTTATATAAAATTCCATCAATCAAGGAATACCCTTTGAGCAGTAGCCATGGGGAAAGGTCCAAGAATATCCATTCCCCACATAGCAAATGGGATTGGGAGATTTTGGAAGTCAGCATTTCAGGAGGTTGCCTTACTACAAGGGCATGTTTCTGACAACGATCACATCTCTTCACATATTCTTTGGCGTTAGCCATCATTTCTGGCCAATAGAAGCCTAAGCGAGTGATTTTGTGGGCTAAGGCCCTGCCCCCCAAGTGTTGGCCACATATGCCCTCGTGTACTTCCTCTAGAGCAAGTCGAGCCTCATCTGGCCTGAGGCATCTTAAATAAGGCACTACAAAAGATCTTTTATACAAAATTCCGTCAATCAATGAATACCTCAGTACTTCCACGGCTAACTTTCAGGCTTCAGTCATATCATTCGGGAGCCAACCAGTTTGAATATGGGTCTTAATAGGATCTATCCATGATGTCCCCATCCCTGTAGAGGCAAGAAGCTTAACATCAATGCTTCGTGTTTTCAAAATGCGGAAGTACACACTCCCTGAACTTTTCTCTATCTTTGATGAGGCGAACTTAGATAATGCATCTTCCTTAGCATTTTCCTCTCTTGGAATGTGCTTAACATGGCATTCATCGAACTGAGTCATCACGGCCCTCACTAGGCGCAAATACCTTGCCATGGTTTCATCCCGTGCTTCAAACTCCCCCTTGACATCGGATACGAAAAGCTTCGAATCTTCACAGACTTTTAAGTTCTTGACCCTCAATATCCCCGCTAGGCCGAGGCCAGCTATCAGAGCTTCATACTCAGCTCCATTATTTGTGGTTGGGAAGTCTAACTTCATAGCATATTCAATCAAGAATCCATATGGCCTTAGTAAAACTAGCACTGCCCCGCTCAAATTTGTCTTTGATGCTCCATTAAAATAGAGAACCCAGTATTCCTTCTCTTTAACACCCTCTTCTTTATCTCCTTTATTACCTTTCGTGTCTTGAGGTATAGTATCTTCCTGCCCCCGACTTCTTGGTTAGGTATGGTACACTCCACCATGAAGTCAGCCAATGCCTGGGCTTTTATTTTCGTTTGCGGCTTGTACTTGATGTTAAATTCTCCCAATTCTATTGTCCATTTAATCAGCCTCCCACTAGCTTTGTGACTGTGAATGATGTTTTTCAAGGGCTGATTTGTTAGCACTTCAATTTTATGAGCTTGGAAAGTAAGGACACAACTTCCTTGAAGCCATCAATAGGGCTAAAGCAAACTTTTCAATGGTCTAATAATTCAACTCAGCTCCGTGCAGAATCTTACTATCATAATATACGGGTTTCTGGACTTTAAGTTCCTCCTTAACCAATACAGCGCTCAAGGCATTTTCTGAAAAAGCCAAATATAAGCACAAATTTCATTCAGAGCTGGTTTGGCCAACAACGGGGCTTGAACCATATACTTCTTCAATTCTTCAAACGCCTCCTGACTTTCCCCAGTCCATATGAAAATTTTACCTTCTTCAAGGATTTAAAGAATGGCAATCACTTGTCTACGGACTTGGAGATGAATCGTCCTAAGGTAGCGATCCTTCCAGTAAGTTTTTGAACATCCTTGATAGACTGCAGAGGCTCCATATCCAAAATGCCCTTTATCTTATCAGGATTTGCTTCAATTCCCCTCTTGGAGACCATCAATCTCAAGAACTTTCCAGATCCCACTCTGAAACAACACTTTGCAGGATTCAACATCATTTTGTGGTATCTCGGGACCTCAAATGCTTCCCTCAAATGGGTTATGTGGTCATTCTTCACCAGAATCTTGACTAACATGTCATCTACATATACTTCCAATATTTTCCCAATAAGATCTTTAAAAATTTTATTCACTAACCTTTGATAGGTACCTCCTGCATTCTTGAGACCAAACGCCATAACAAGATAACAAAAAACACCAAATTCAGTGATGAATGATACCTTTGGGATGTCATCCTTATGCATCTTGGTCTGATTGTATCCACTTAATCCATCCATAAAACTTGGCATCTCGTGCCCAGCGGTCGCATCTATCAATGTATCTATCCTGGGCAGGGAAAATAATCCTTCGGGCATGCATCATTTAGATCAGTGAAATCGACACACATTCTCCATTTTCCATTAGCCTTCTTTACCATTACAGGGTTTGCTAACCATTATGGAAATTGTATTTCTTCAATGAAACCAGCCTCTAAGAGCTTTTCTACTTCTTGCTTGCCTGCCTCCTGCCTCTCAGGGGCGAAACTCCTTTTATTTTGCTTCACAGTCTTTCGATTCAGATCTACATTCAATTTCTGAGTGATTAGCTCCGGGTATATTCCAGGAGTATCAGCTGCCGACCATGCAAATACATCACTATTCTCTTGTAAAAACCTCACCAACTTCCCTCAAAGGGGCTCCTCTACTAACGCTCCAATGAAAATTACTTTCTCAGGATCCTTGGGAGCCAAAGGAATCGGAACCAAGTCTTCTACTGGCTCCCCTCTTTTCTCGTCATTCTCGCGGATATCCAGATCTTCAATATGCAATACCCGCCCCCCAACTTCTTCAGCCCTAATGGAGGCGACATAACAACTCCTTGCCATCTTTTGATCTCCTCTCTCTTCTCCAATCCCGTTCTGGGTGTGAAACTTCATCACCGAATGGTAAGAAGAGGGGACTACCTTGAAAGCATGTATTCCTGTTCTTCCCATGATTGCATTGTAATTTGATCCATCCTTTACCACTATAAAGTCCAACATCTGTGTTGCTTGTCTTGGTTCCTGACCTATAGTCAGGGGCAACTTAATTATTCCCTTCATGGGGCACTCGACTCCAGTAAAACCATATATAGGCATATCAGTTGGTGTTAATTGAGAATTATTGTAACCCATCCTTATAAAGGTATCATGGAGTAAGATGTCCACTGAAGCTCCATTGTCTACAAGGACTCTTTTTATCAGGCTATTCCCTAGTATTGGTGTTATGACCATAGGATCGTCATGAGGAAATTTGACACCCTTTAAATCAGAATCATCGAACATCATTATTACTCCTCTCTTAGCCCTCTTCGGGGCTTCTCCGACAATATGCATAACTTTTCTAGTATATGCTTTCCTTGAGTTTTTAGACGAACCAACAGCAGTTGGTCCTCCAAAGATTGTATTTATTACTGGGCCTCAGGGTCTTGGTCCTTCAAAGATTACGTTTATCACCATTCACCTGGGTTGGGGATTTCGCCCCTGATCATCCTAATCCCTTTTGCGATCATCGAAGTTCCATCTTCTATTATTACTTATATCTCCTCCATCTCCAGTATACTTGCTCAGCCTTCCTTTTCGAATGAGGAATTCTATTTCATCTTTTAGTTGCCTACACTCATCGGTGTTATGGCCAGCGTCCTTGTGAAATCTACAATATTTGCTCTTATCTAGCTTAGTAGGATCAGCCTTCAGGGGCTTAGGCCAACGATCTTCCCTATCTCTTTCGATTTCCATTAGGATCTGACTTCTAGGAGCGTTCAGTTTAGCATATTCGGTGAACTTTTGTCCAGGTCCTCCCTTCTTCGGGGTTGAATCAGTGTTTTGCTCAGTTCTAGGATACTTATCCTTAGTATTATATTCTAGATCAGTCTTTCGCTTCTTGCCACCAGCAGGCTCGTTATTCACTACCGTCTTCCTCATGCTTTCCTCCACTTTGATATACTTCCCGACCCTATCTTGGAGCTGCAACATGCTTTCAGGGGGGCACTTGGCTAATGACATCTTAAAGAACTCATCCCTAGTTCCTTGCTGCAGTGCTATCATAGCTAACTTGTCATCAAGGTCTGGGACCTTCAAAGCTTCCTTTGTGAAACGGTTCAGATAATCCTCAAGGACTCCTTTGCTCCTTGCACAATGCTCATGAGAGATGCTGAACTTTTCTCATGTACTCTTTCACTGATGAATTGCTTGATAAAAGCTTGACTTAATTCCCTGAAGGACCCAATTGAATTCGGAGGCAAACGGCTATACCACCTTTGAGCCATTCCCGAAAGGGTTTGAGGAAAGGCCTGGCCCTTAATAGCATCGTTCACGGGCTGCAACAACAGTGCATTAGAGAATATTCTAACATGATTAGCGTGATCTCCAATACCTTCATGTGCTTTCATGGTGAGCATCTTAAACTTCCTTGAGATGCGGGCATTCATTATTTCTTCAGTAAATGGCGGAGTTGGATTGTCTGGATCTCTTTAGGGGCATGAGATCACTTGGGCCATCCCTTGGGACAACGACCCTTCTTGGTATGGGACCATCCAGGTCTATGATTGGAGGAGGATCCCTCCGTCTTGGAGGAAGTGGGGGTCTTGGAGTTAAGTGCGCCTCCAGGTCACGCTTCAGCCTTAGGATCTCAACTTCATGAGCCCTGATCCTCTCCTGCACTTCTTGGGGATTTGTCCCTCGGGTGCTCCCGGGACGCTGATTAGCATCAGGCATTGGTTCTTTACCAGCACTGTAATATCCCGAATATATCATGTTATTATCAATAATAATTATTATGTGATTATTACGTGAATTTTTGGTGAATTATCTGATGATTGATATTGATATTTGGGTGTTTATATATGATAAAATTAGGATATTTTAATTTTTAATTATCAAGAATCAAATATAGATAATTTTGGTATTTTTCTGGTAATTTTTGGATTGTTATATGACTCTATAAGGATTTATAGAATTAATAATTATTATTTTTAGGTAATTATAAAATTACTTTATGAAATCGGGAATCGTCCAACCTCAACCGTTTTTGCGTTTTTACAACCCGAAACTCTTCGAAAAACTCCTTCCTAACCTAATCTGATAATTCTGAATACTTTCTGTTGTTTTGACTTTTTTTATCCGGGTACGGTTTGACCTGTACGAGTCCCAGCGTAAAATTTATACGACAACCATCTTTATAGATCGATAAAACCCGTATTCTCGAGAGACGGGGTAGTATTACTTTATTTTCGTATAAAGTGTTTTATAAGAAGCCTGGTTATGATAATTATCTAAATCTGGTATTAAATTGAATCATTTTTATAGTAACTTACCGGTTAAGTAATCTATTTTCGGATTCCGATATATAAGTGTAATTATGGAATTATTAAGTAAATAAGATGTGTCACGGTTCTGCCAACTGTGCGTTACCATATTATTAATTATGTGTGATTTGTTGGGTACGAGGATTATTGGTATAATTAATTATTAAATTGAATGGTTTTGTTTTTTTTTACTTTTAAAAGTGATTTAATTGATGATTTATTTTCATAAATGTTAAAATTATTTCTAAAATTATTTTTATACTTTTATAATTTTAAAATTTATTTTTAGGAATTTATAAAATTCAGAAATCAATATTTTATCAATTATTTAGCTTTAAATGATTTTCCGATTGCATTTAAGTGTAAATTCAATATTAAATTCTAGAATTTTTCAAAAATTATGAAACTCATATTTTCTTAAGTTTAAATTATTTCGAGAATTTAAAATTATTTTGGAAATATTTTTTGGAATAAATTTACCCGCACGTTTGTTCGCTAAATCATAAAATACGGGTCCGACTCACGATTCAAAAATATATTAAAAATTACAAAATTTTTATTTTTATTAATTTTTGAATATTTTGAAAATTTTAAAATTATTGTGGAAATGCTTCGATGAATTGTTGCACGCGATGTCGATACTTAATTTCACAACTCGGTGTTAGAATTAGGATAATAACAAGAATTAAAAATACCACAAATATACCCATGTTTCCCCCACCTCCATTTCAGTCGTCTCTCTCTCAAATTTTCTTCTCTCTCTTCTTTTAATCTCTCAAAAATCTCTCATGTACTCTCTCCCTCTCTCAAATCTGTCTCTCTCACGATTCTCTACTTCATCCGTTTCTTTTCCCACTGATTCTCCCCTCCCCGTTCTGGTAAGTTTCCTCCGGCCGCCGCCTTACTTTTTTCGATTCATTTTTCCAGTTGATTATTGGTTCGGTTCCTGCCTATTCGATGTATATACATATGTATACACGCATGTTACAAGCGTGTGTTGTGTGTGTAGTTTCGATTGATGTTTTACTGTGTAGCCGGTTTCTCTTTTTTTTCTGGTCGCCGCCGGTTTCCACTCCGGCGAGGTGACCGGGTGCGCGTGATACGCACGTTTGCGCGTGTGTTGTTACCGTGTTACATGGATAATTCGAAGTATGGTTTTGTGTATATTCGAA
The DNA here is from genome assembly GCF_009905375.1 of Apium graveolens. Classification (NCBI taxonomy): domain Eukaryota; kingdom Viridiplantae; phylum Streptophyta; class Magnoliopsida; order Apiales; family Apiaceae; genus Apium; species Apium graveolens. The sequence goes on along the minus strand of NC_133649.1, from coordinate 242,655,744 downwards.
TTTTTTAATTTTGTGAATAAAATTTGAATGAATATTTTGTGATTATTCGAATTATTATTTTGGTTATTCGGAGATTTTATCGGTGAAAGTCATGATTGGAAACCCGATTCGGGTATCTCCGGGTTTTACCGCCGTCAGCGATGAATTTCGATGAGCTGAGGGGGACCGTGATGTAATAACTGAGTCTTATAATTTACAAAATATTATTTCGTAAATTAGTCGGTTATGATTATTTAATCCGTAGTGGACATTGGACTGTGAAATTGTGTTGATTGTTGTTGATTGTGTCGATATGATATCGACTCGTGGTCCGATAAATAGAAAAAATGCTGCCCGATTTCTAAGAAAATATTATTTTGGAAATTCAGGAGGGTGTTCTTTAATTATCAGAAACTCTAATCGATTAATTTGTGTGTATAATTATGTAAATTGTTTTATAAATTTACTTCTCATTACGAGAAACTAACTCGGAATAGTGTGACCTTGAGTTGTATTTGGTTAAACGTTACTCATATAAACTTACTGATATAAATCAGTCGATTTGCCTTATTAATGCTTAATTAAATATAAATTCGGTTCCGCCAATCTAAGTTAAATTTTGAACCAAGATTCAAAACAGCTAGCAGTATGTAAATCAGTTAGTGAAATATTTTGCAACAAGAACCCTATGACCTTATTTTTCTGTAACTATTGTAATACGTACTTTCCGAAAATAAGTGCTGAACCGAATTTCGAAGACGTAAACCTTGATTTTTATGTGTATTCTAATAATACATTTAAATACGAGTCGGGATTTCATATTGAATGGGTAGATTTGATAGCAAGAATATGCTAAGCATAAATGATTGTCTATATTAGGGTATTTCGACCCTGTAGGTTATAGTTAGAAGACCCGAGGGTTGACGACAGACAAAAAGTGGCCTAGTAGTCAGTCTTCAAGCTCAGCAAGGTTCCAATCGAAGGACCTGAGTATTGGAATCGTATCCAGGATAGTTTAGTGGTTAGAAGATTAAGTCGAACGTCCAAGTCGGTCCAAAGTCAACCAGTAATAATGGTTAAAGCTCATCAAGGCAAGTATTCCTGAACTTTCTCATAATATACTAAAAATTCTTCATTCATATTCTAAGTTTAGAATAGTTAACTGTTTTATATTCCGATGCAATTACTCTTAATTATGCAAGTCCCTTTCATTATTGTTCCTATATTATTGATTGATATCTGTTATGCCCGCTTTCGGTCATGGGCCCTAAACAGGTCCCCATAGGTGCATTGAATGGCTGGACTATCATGTGTGGGCTAGAATCATGGACCAATGTGACTTGGGCTAGCACATGCGAGTTGGGCTCATGACATGCGAGCTGGGCTCACACCTGTAAGGTAGGCTCATACTTGCCGACTGGGCTCTGAGGTGGGCTCAAGTGAATTCATGCGAGGTGGGCTCAAGTGACAGTACTCGAGTTGAGCTCGGTTGCCCACACGCGGGCTGGGCCCATGAGCTCACATCTAATGGAGTTGAAGATAATATTGTATTTATTGATTGAAAATGAAGGCGGTGCAGGCCGAGGCCGCCAGGCCGGCCCGCATTAGAGGACTTTGTGTTCGATATGGAAAGTAACTCATAGATGATTGAGTTGCTCGTAGATTTCGGGGCCGACAAGGGTTGTTCCTACAATCACGGGAAGGATTGTGGAGATGCCATGAGATTGTAGGAAGCATGTGGAGCCGGTTGAGATTTACGTGACTAAATTGGCTGAAGGCCATACTCTATCATAGGCTTGGGCTGCACGGGCTGAGGAGTCCTAACCCTAGCCTATATGACTTCTTCCCCAAGAACTACGTGAGGCTTGATCCCTATAAATAGGGTACGTAGGCACTTGTATGAGACATGAGTCGACACTTGATAGAGAATAACAAACCCTATTCTTTCTTAAGGAGTCAACATACAAGCTCAGCCACCACCAAACAACCTTCCTCCGCCCTCAAATACCATCCTTGATCTTTGTTCCGCCCATTAACCTCCACAACACTGTTATACAAAATTCTCCCTATAACAATTGGCGCTAGAAGGAGGGGGTTTTTCATCTTAGGGAGAAAGATGACCAAAGAAAGCAAACAAGCGGCGACACCAGAAAGCGGAGGCAAGAAGAAGGACCATAACGAGGTCGAGCACACGCCCCTAGAGAATCAGGCGCCACCTCCACCAATTGCAATCGTGGACGGGCAGGCAGGTCATGACGTATCTCGAAGGGCTAGCCGATCAGAAGAATTAGATCAACGCCCGGATGTCAAGGGTAGAGAGAAGCTCGGTCCAGAACGCCAAGGGTAAGGCGCGCCGCCTCAAGGTCTCTCAGCGTAGCTGGAAGGGCAAAGGTCCTCAGAAGAGGCTAATCCACGATTTCGATGACGTGGCAACTGAGACCAAGCAGAAGAAAGAAACATCGCACGAAAAGAAAGATATACCCCGAGGTCATGATGAGCGGGGCAGCCAGATCTCTACGAGATCGGGGCAGAAGCCAGCTTCATCTGAGGCAAGGTCGACTAGCGTGCTAGACCGAGTGGGTAAAAAACTAAGTGAGCATGACCTCAGGCTCAAATTAGAGAATTGCAAGAAGGAAAGAAAAGAGAAAGAGCCCGTGGATCAGAGAGGCTCGAAAAGAGAGCGGGCAGCGACCCCTCCGGAAAGACGTCAACACGCCTCGCCCAGGAGGGAGGAGCGACGTAGGCGCAGAGACAATCGTGAAGAGGAGTCGCAAACGCGAGCTGGAGGAGGGGGACGCCGCAAGCGACCTCAGGGCTCACACCATTCGAGTAATGCGGGAGGTGATAGAGAAGGAGAAGTTTTTAGAGTAAGAGACCTAAGAAGGATCTTGGATGATATGGAGCGAAAGAAGAGGGGGGCCCCGGCCTCAGCTGCCCCCTCTCCATTTACGGCTGCTATCCGATCATCCCCCCTACCTCAGGTGTTTAGGCATAACCCCGACCTTCTATTCAATGGCGAGGACAACCCAGCGAAATACCTTATACAATTTAACACAGAGATGGAAGTCTATCAGGTGCCAGAGATGACCCGCTCCAGGCTCCTCACTGCATCACTTAGAGGTAGTGCCCAACAATGGTTCTCCAAGTTGGGACCGGCTAGCATAAGGACGTGGAGGCAATTGGAGGACTTGTTTGTCAGAAAATTTCAGTCCACCCTCCACTACTCACCTCATGTGGCCACGTTAGCCAACATCAAGCAAAGGGAAGGGGAGCCCCTGGCAGAATACTTTCGTCGGTTCAACGCCGAGGTCCCCAAGGTGAGGGGAGCCAGTGAGGAGACTATCAAGAACTTCTTGATTGCCGGGTTGAAAGAAGGGTCAAAATTCTGGAAGAGCCTCCAAGCAAGTGAGCCGAGAACCTTGACTGAGTTCTATGAGCAAGCCGAACCCTTTAAGAGGGTAGAGAAATCGATGAGAGAGCTGAAAATCAGCGAGAATTATCGAGATAAAAGAGACCGGTCTTCAAGCCCTGATGAGAGGAGAAAGACGTATCGGCGTAGCTCAAGCCCCAAAAAGTCTGCCCGAGGTAAAGAGATAAACAAAGATTAGGGGAGACCTTATACAAGAAAATGGCAAACACACACCCCTCTGGTAGCCTCTATTGACCATATTTATGCTACCTATGCTGGGAAGGGGGTATTCAGAAAGGCAACCCCTCTCATAGACTATAACAAGAGGGATACTTCGAAGTATTGCGCATACCATGAGGTCACGGGGCACGATACAGCTGATTGCAGACAATTGAAGGATGAAATCGAGACATTGATAAGACAAGGGAAGCTTACAGAATGGGTTGTCAAGGAGGTTCGAAGGCACAAAACTGATTATCATACCGTCCCTCCTCCACCCCCGGAAGATAAAGAGAGGGTAACTCGGGCCAGGAAGCATTCATATTATTCTAGGCGGGTCTCACATTGGCGGAGATAGCCGGAAGGCAATGGACAGATATGCTCAAGAAGCAAAGGATAAGCCCCTCACCAATGTCAATCATTTGAGCCAAAGGCCCCCAGAGCTCTTTGAAAGGGAGGCTGACGATATCGTGTTTAGGGAGAACGATGCCAAATGAGTGCATTACCCTCATACAGATGCCCTGGTCATAAAAATGAAGATTGGGAAGGTGAATGTTCACCGGGCAATGGTGGATACCGGGAGCTCAGCTGATGTTTTAACTTATGATGCATACAAGAAGCTAGGATTGCTGGATAGAGAGCTAACCTAAACAGGGGGACACTTGTACGGGTTCACGGGAAACTCGATCGGGGTGAAAGGGACAATTCGGCTCCCAGTGACCATAGGAGAAGAGCCTTATGTGGCCACCCGGATCGCTACGTTTATAGTAGCAGAACAGCCTTGTGCCTACAACGTTATAGTGGGAAGACCCCTTATGAGGGCAATGAGGATGGTGACCTCAATCCACCACATGACGGTAAAATTCTCAACCCCCGTGGGGGTCGGCTTCCTGAAGAGCTGTCAATATGAATCAAAGGTCTGTTACAACCAGGCACTCAGGGCAGCCGAGTCAGGGAATGCCTCAAGGGAGGTAGATGAAGAAGGTGAGTGCGACGTCCCCATGGAAGAGGCAGAGGGCAGGAAGAGAGTACATCCCGAGGGCCACGAGACTTGTAACTTGATTTCAATCGAGGAGTTGCCCGAGAACTATTTCGAGCACATGGGGATTTGGGTGGAACCGTGCCCAGGGGCCTTGCTAATGGAAGCCTCTCAGCCCATCATGTTGATACAAGAAGGGATTATGGAGGAAGCAAGTGATGAAGAAGAGAGCCCAGAACAAATCACTGCAAGGCTCAGGAAAGGGAAATGGGCATGTGAAGAGACGACAACAACTATGGATCTTCCCAATGGAATCACTCGTACTGTCATTACGACCTCTGAATGCTTGATAAATCCGGCCCGAGTCTATCAGCCCGAGCCCGAGGATTCGGAGGGTTTGACAATCAAGGCAGTAGGAGAATCTAGGGAGGCTCGAGCAGAATTAGACCCGAGAATACCCCCAATGGTTGAGAGGGCTGGGGCCGTAGAGGATACGATCCCGATCTTGGCAGACCCAAGTGATCCCTCCAAGGTACTCAGAATAGGCTCTAACTTAAGTCCTGACTTGAGGGAAGATCTAGCCCAATTCCTGAGGAGAAATTTGGATGTCTTTGCATGGTCACACTCGGATATGATAGGGATTAACCCGAATGTCATGTGCCATCGGCTCAACTTGGACCCAAAAAAGAAGGGGGTCAGACAGAAGAGGCGGCCGATTAGTGGAGAGAGGGCAGAGGCCCTCAGAGAGGAGGTGGATAGACTGATAGAGGCAGGACTTGTAAGGGAAGCCTTCTACCCCATATGGCTGGCCAATCCCGTGCTTGTCAAGAAGCCCAATGGCAAATGAAGGACGTATGTGGACTTCACCGACCTGAACAAAGCTTGTCCGAAGGATATTTTTCCCCTACCCCGAATCGACCAGCTGATTGATTTCACGGCTGGGCACGCATTGCTTAGCTTTATGGATGCTTATTCGGGATACAACCAGATCCCCATATATGGGCCAGATCAGGAGCACACCTCCTTTATTACTGATCGGGGCCTCTACTATTACATCGGGATGCCCTTTGGGCTCCTTAACGTTGGGGCAACGTATCAAAGGCTGGTAAACAAGATGTTCAAACACCAGTTGGGAAAAACCATGGAGGCCTACGTAGATGATATGCTTGTGAAGTCAAAGGAGGAAAAAGATCATGTCCTCCACCTATCAGAAATGTTCCATATCCTGAGAGAGTACAGAATGAAGCTCAATCCCCAGAAATGTGTGTTTGGGGTCAAATCGAGGAAGTTTTTGGGATTTATTGTCAACCATAGAGGCATTGAGGCCAACCCCGCCAAGATACGAGCCCTACTCGAGATGAGATCCCCCCGACGGGTGAAGGATGTTCAAAGCTTAACGAGGCGAGTGGCTGCCTTGAACCGCTTCCTCTCGAAGTCCTCCAATAAATGCCAGGAGTTCTTCAAAGCTATTAAAGGAGTGGGGAGGAATTTTAAGTGGACAGAAGAATGTGAGGAAGCCTTTCAGAATATAAAGAAGCATTTCAGCAGCCCTCTAATATTGTCCAACCCAAAGGCAGGAGAAACTCTGATCCTATACTTTGCTGTCTCCGACTTTGCAGTAAGTGCGGTATTAGTCCGAGAGGAAGATGCTATCCAGCTCCCGGTATATTATGTGAGTAAAAGGCTAGCCGACGCCGAGACTCGGTACACAAGCCTCGAAAAGCTAGCATATACTCTGATCCTGGCCTCCCGAAAGCTCAGACCCTATTTTCAGGCGCACAAGATAGAGGTGCGAACCTCCTACCCCCTCAGGCAAGTGATGCACAAACCAGAGTCCTCTGGTCGAATGTTAAAGTGGACGGTTGAGCTCGGCCAGTTCGAGGTGGATTATAAGCCAAGGACCACAATCAAAGGCCAAGCCCTGGCTGATTTTGTGCTAGAATTTCCTCCACATCAAGAAGTGGAACTGGAGCCCTTGTTGTCATAACTAGCTCAGAAGAAGTTGGGCTGGAGGGCCAAAATAGTGCCCCATGGTGGAGCCTATTTGTGGATGGAGCCTCTAATGGTGATGGAGCAGGAGCTGGAATTGAGCTAATCAGTCCAAAGGCGCACAAGATCAGACGTGCGACCCATCTGGCCTTCCATGCAACCAACAATGATGCTGAGTATGAGGCCCTGATCAACGGCCTCAAGCTAGCTTTGGAAATGAAGGTGGAGAATTTAAATGTGTTTGGTGACTCCATAATTGTGGTCTATCAGATAAACGGGGGGTATCAAGCTAAGGGGCCGAGAACGGAGCCTTACTTGAAGTGCGCGCAGAGGATAATCGCAAGGTTCAACGAAGTGAGGCTGGAACTAATCCCGCGCGGGCAGAATGAAGGCGCGGACGAGCTAGAAAAACTCGGATCGCGTCGCGAGGCCACCGTACTAGGGGTCGTGCCCCTTGATATACAGAGGCATCCTAGTGTGCCCGAGCACGAGGTGGGCAGCCTCAGTAATGACCTCGGCCCCACATGGATGACACCTATTCTAGCATACATAAAAGAAGGTTCACTTCCGGACGAAAAGAATGAGGCAAGGAAGATAAGATACAAAGCGGCCCGCTATGTGGTATACGATGGGATCTTATACAGAAGAGGGTTCAATATGCCTCTCCTCAAGTGCATAGATGGGGATGAATGCAATTATATCCTAAGTGAAGTAACGAGGGCATTTTTGGCAATCACTCGGGGGGTAGCTCTCTAGCTCAGAAAATCCTCCGTCAAGGCTACTACTGGCCAACGCTAAAAAAAGATGCCTTTGAATTCTCCCGAGCTTGTGATAAGTGTCAGCGATATGCCAATTATTACAACAACCCCGTGGCCTCTCTCACATCCCTCATGAGCCCTTGGCCCTTCTCTATATGGAGAATTGATCTGATTGGGGAACTCCCGAAGGCCAGGAGATGTGTCAAGTATGCGGTGGTTGCGGTAGACTACTTCACTAAGTGGGCAGAGGCCGAGCCCCTAGCCACTATCACGGCAAAAAAGCTCAGGGAGTTTGTACACAGGGCTATTGTGTGTCGCTATGGCATCCCTTACAAGTTGATATCTGACAATGGGAAACAATTCGATAGCAAGGAAATGCGATAATTTTGTGAGCAGCTGGGGATTCATAAGAGCTTTAGCGCAGTCTGCCACCCCCAGAGTAACGGGCAGATGGAGGCCGTTAACAAGATCATTAAGCACACCCTGAAGGCAAAGCTAGAAGAGAAAAAAGGGACATGGACAGAAGAGCTCACCCAAGTCCTATGGTCTTACAACACGACACCCCGAACTACAACTGGAGAGACCCCTTTTTCTTTGGTGTATGGATGTGAAGCTATGGTGCTCGTTGAAGTGGGGGCAAGATCTTTCCGGAGGGACAACTACGACATAGAGGAAAATGAGGTCAACCATCGGCTCTATATGGGTATGATTGAAGAAACTCGGGAAGATGCTCAAATTATGATAGCAGCATATCAACAGAGGACAACTAGGCACTATAATAGTAAGGTTCGAGCCTGGACTTTTAAGGTGGGAGACTTGGTTCTGCGCCGGGTCATGCCAAACACCAAGGTTGTGAGCCACGGAGTCTTTGGGGCAAATTTGGAAGGTCCCTACAAGATAAAAACTAGTGCTCTGGGAGGGAACCTACCACCTCAATGATATGCAAGACAAGTTGATCCCGAGAGCCTGGAATGCGGAACACCTCCGCAAGTATTATCAGTAATATTATTCTTTTCAGACTTATAATTATCTTAAAATATTCCTAAGTCTCGGGGGGTAGTGCCATATATGTGCCTCTCTGAGACCACAAGCATGTACTCCTTTCACTTTCCATTATCTATGAATAAATGATTGATATCTATTTGTGCACTTGATATTTTAACTTCTGTTAATAAATTAAATACCCAGCAGGGGAGCCCATCCTTGGGAACCCATGCGAGGACAGAACGATCATTTTATTAACATGTTAAAATCACAAATCAGGCCGGACCCCGACCCGCTTGACAACAAGTATAGGAAACGAGCTGGGCCACGGCCCACTTGAAAAAGATATGAGCACAAAGAGAAGATAAAACTATATAAACAGTGAGAAGCGCCCATAAGTTATAAAAGTTAGAGACGACCGCGATGCGAGCCCAAATTTGTGGGCTTGCAGGATGATGGATGCGGGACAGGTAGCCCAGCCCTCTAACATAGCCAGGGCCGCATGATGCGAGGAGAAGACACATGAACAAGATATGAGCTCCTAGACCCGGCCCGCTAATGCGAGCAAACCTACAACACTTGTGAGTTAGTAATGAGGCGAGCCCGCTCTACTTAAATTATCATTGATTTTTGCTTAATTAAACATGGATGCGAGCTGACGAGCTCGGCTCGCTGGGAGGGTGTAATACCCGCCATACGCGGCCAGGGCTATGATAGCTTTTGGTCAGTAGGGGCATGGTAAGTTTACACAAAATAAAAAAAAACAGCTAGCACAGTAAAGACATATGCGGGCTCAAAAGACTTGACATTTTATACAAGCAAGTTGTAAATAAGTTATGCCCCAAGGCAGAATATTTCAAATACAAGCGCGAGGCAAGAAGGGTGCCCGCCTACCCAGTCAAAAGTTTAGTTTCAAGATAAAATTAAATCTAAGGGTTATCAGCCTCTTTCTCCCGAGCTTCATCAGCCACGACCCGAGCCTGCTCAGCTGCGAGCCGGGCCTCCTCGGCAATTTGGGCATCCCGCTCCATCTCAAGCTTCAGTTTCTCGGCATGCCTAGCTGTGCTCGCACCCAGAGCCGTCCAATCGAAATCAGGAACCTTCTTCATAAAAATTTTCATGAAATTCCTGGCCCCCAAGTTCCTAGCATCAGCGAGGGTGGCCTCACGACCCTCGGGCAGGGCAGAAAGTGATCCCTCCAGCTCGAGCACCCTCTCCTCGAGGCTATCCTTCTCCTTCTTCCACGCCTCAGCGGCCAGATCATGAGCTTCCTTCTGCTCCCTTAAGGCCTTGTCATGAGCAGCGTTCAGGTTAATCATCTTCTGATTATAATTGTTCACCAGCGTAACTTTCTCTTGCCCGTGCTCAGCGACCTTACTCTGAAGATACTTGACTTTGGACTCGAGCTTTGTGTTGGTCTGGCTGAGGACTCGCATCTCTCGAGCCTTAGATAGCTGACGATAGTATACTTCGGCCGCGGCTCGGGACAATGGTAGAAAAGACGAGAGCGGCCAGGGAAGACTTACATGGATTGTAATAAAAAAGAGTCTGGACCCGAGGCACCTCGTGGATATAGAAATAGGGGCTCTTCCACTTCCCTGAGTTGTTCGGCCCATTGTGGATGAGGTTCTTTTTGTTGAAGCACGGCTAGACAGAAAAATAGAAGTACCTGAAGTCATTGGGGGAATGCTTCAGGTTAAGAAAGTAGCCGAGCTGCCTCGTTGTGAGAGGAGGAAATCCATATTTGCTGTACATGATATACAACGCGAGGGCGGCCCAGTATCCATTCAGGTTGATCTAAAGGGGTACGAGCTGGTAGTGCTCACAAACATCTTTAATGAAGGGATGAAGGGGTGAGGAGATTCCTAGCCTTAGTAGGAAGATGGACAAAACCATGCGAGGCACCCTGCCTCCATTCTCCGGATGGTTAAATTTGTAGCACCTCATGTGAGGCAGGGGCAGGACAACATAGCCCTCGAGCTGGAATTGCTCAATGTGTTCGACCAGGTGTTTCTGAGTCAGCGAGGTGGGAAGGTACCGGCAAGCGAGCACCTTAACCTCCTCGTTTGCAGTTGATCTCCCCTCCCCATCAGGAATGATCTGCCTCTTAAAAATAATTTCTCCCTCAAGCTCGGGCTGGGCAGGAGGCACATAAGGCTCAGGAGAGGCCACGGAGATGTAGTTATAGTTATAAATCTTGTATTGACTTGTAACATCTACCACCTCCTCGCTCTGAGGAGAGTCATAGGACCAATGCGAGCCGTCCTCTTCAACCTCGAGCCCCAAGATAGGATATTCAGCAGCTACGGGCTCCTTTCCTTTCTTCTTGGTGTCATAGTATGCACTCCTCAAGTCACTGTCGGTAGATTCTGAGTCGAGGTGACTGAGGTCGAGGTTGTTAGCTACAGCTTGCCTCAGGCGGGCTACCCTCTCCTCAGCCATTTCTCTTAAATCTCATCGGCTCGCTCTTTATCCAAGGGAGCGGGCTCGCGGTTTAGCAGCTCTTCTACCCCAAGGGAGGCTGGAATATGAGAGAGGTCCACGGGCCTATCTCTCTAATCATATATATTCTTCTCCCTGGTGAAATCCTCAGGGTTCGGGTCGAGGTGAATTTCAAGCGAGCCGGATCCAGCTGCTCGCATCGAGTTCTCAACTCTGGCAATGTTCAAAGCCCCTTGAGGGGTGATAGCTGAGCTAGGAGAGATGGGTTGGCTAAGACGACCAGAAAGAGAAGTCAGCTCGCGTTGAAAGTCCATTGAGCCTCGCTGCTCGGGTGGATATTGGTTTAATGGAGACGGGGTGGCTGAAGAATGAACCGGGCTAGCAGAGGTGCGAGCCGGGCTCGAGGAAGAGTGAGACGATCCATAGGAGCGGGCTGAAGACGCACTCGACATCTGTAAAAGATGGTGAAAATTAGTGTGTGGCCCTAAAAAGAAAACAAAAACAAATATGGGGGCGCACCTAAGTGTTCTCAAATTTCACACGAAATTGCACCTAGGTATCTAAAATGGCGGGCTCGCATCGCATGTCGTGATTGTGTGTGGGATCGCATCGAATTACAAGAATGGGTGAGAGTTCGCATCGCATGTTGTGAATGTGTGTGGGCTCGCATCAAACAAATGGCTGTGTGCTCAAATTGAAGGACTAAGTATGAATGCAAATGGGCTCGAATCGAAGAATACCTGTTGGAGAAGTGTATGAAGATCCTGATGAATCTGTGCCGGGAGAATATCACCACCGGTAAACGGTTCTTGTGGAGATTATGATCTTCGCCGTGGTAGATCCTTGAGCAAATTTAGCAGCAATTCGAGAAGTGTTCTTGGAAATGTGAGAAATGAATTGAAATCTCACATGTTTATAGGGGATAGGAGAGAGAAAGGGGAAGTGACACGTGTCACCCTCTCAGATGATGACACAGATCCCCATGCCAGTTGTCCAATGGCTGTCAAAATGAATGTTAAATGAAATGCATGTGAGGCAAGGCATGCGAGGCGGTTTGGTGCGGCCTGGTGGGCTCGCACCTTCGAGGCCATAAAAGACTAAAAAATTTCTAGCCTCAAAAGGCGACCAGGAATTTTTGGGGGTAGTTGTTATGCCCGCTTTCGGTCATGGGCCCTAAATAGGTCCCCATAGGTGCATTGAATGGCTGGACTCTCATGTGTGGGCTAGAATCATGGACCAATGTGACTTGGGCTAGCACATGCGAGCTGGGCTCATGACATGCGAGCTGGGCTCACACCTGTAAGGTAGGCTCATACTTGCCGACTGGGCTCTCATACGCGAGGTGGGCTCAAGTGACTTCATGCGAGGTGGGCTCAAGTGACAGTACTCGAGTTGAGCTCGGTTGCCCACACGCGGGCTGGGCCGATGAGCTCACATCTAATAGAGTTGAAGATAATATTGTATTTATTGATTGAAAATGAAGGCGGTGCGGGCCGAGGCCGCCAGGCCGGCCCGCATTAGAGGACTTTGTGCTCGTTATGGAAAGTAACTCATAGATGATTGAGTTGCTCGTAGATTTCGGGGCTGACACAGGTTGTTCCTACAATCACGGGAAGGATTGCGGAGATGCCGCGAGATTGTAGGAAGCGTGTGGAGCCGGTTGAGATTTACGTGACTAAATTGGCTGAAGGCATGACTCTATCATGGGCTTGGGCTGCACGGGCTGAGAAGTCCTAACCCTAGCCTATGTGACTTGTTCCCAAAGAACTACATGAGGCTTGATCCCTATAAATAGGGTACGTAGGCACTTGTATGAGACATGAGTCGATATTTGATCGAGAATAAAAACCCTATTCTTTCTTAAGGAGTCAACATACAAGCTCAGCCACCACCAAACAATCTTCCTCGACCCTCATACATCGTCCTTGATCTTTGTTTCGCCCATTAACCTCCACAACACTGTTATACGAAATTCTCCCTATAACAATATCCTAAGCAAATACCTATTATGTCGGGTTATTTGCGAACCCTGAATCAGGATGTTTTGAAATCAATGTAATTTGACATCAAAATACTCTATGGACTGGATGGTTATGATGAGGGCCAGTGATGGACTGGACCCTAATGGCCAAATATTGCTGGACCCTTAATTATGGAGGCCTTAGTTCCTGGGTACCTTATATGTTGGTGGGTCTATACAGACGGGTATAGATCTGCACTGTATCCTGACTGATCAGCAGAGTATAGTGCATATGTTGGTTCTAGTGTCTAGTCTAATTTATTGTTGATCTCCATTAACGGCATTCCTTCTTGAAAAGTTTTATGATTACAAAACCAGACAAAACCTTGATTCAGGAGATGAATCCGGGAATTGCTCGTCACTTTTGATTTATAGTTAAAGGCTAGTAACGACCAATGTTTATTCACTGAACTACTTCAAATAAATAGAAATAATTAAAAAATTATGTCCGGAAATTTCCTTTGATAGTGATACTTGGAAATCAGTTATATACTTGCTGGGCATTTTTTGGCTCACTCTTTCTTTGTAAATTCTTATTTTTTTCGGAGACAAATGAGGATAAAAGTGAATAGCTTTTAATAGACAACAGAAGTTAGAACAATCTCAGCTGCAAGAGGATGAAGATGCTAGAAAGATAAGACAAGGGAATTAGTAGAAAGGTATTTAGACTTGTGTTTCAGTTATTGTAAATTTTAGAAGGTTAGATTTTTGTTTCATACCATAACCTGTAAGCGATCCAGAATTAAGGGGTCATTGTATATTATTTTATATTATGTAAAAATTGTTTAGTAGCACCAAATCTTGACCCCGGATTTGGGGTGTTACAAGTTGGTATCAGAGTTACAGGTTATTGGTCCCAAAAATAGAATATGTGAGAGTAAGATAGGAGTAATAGACCATACAAGCTAGGAAAGACCCTAAGTATACTCATTTTGAGTTCGAAATGAGTGTGAATTAGGATTAGTGGATCCGATATGGATTAGTAAGGGAAGCTATTGTTAAGAGAAGTGTAAGGCGAATATATTGACGCTATAGATATATTGAGTTCTCAGACCCTATAGTAGTGAAGAGTCGACAGCTCGGCGGAGACTGGGTAAATTACCCTGCCTTGCATATGGTTTAAAGAAAGTGTGATTGTTTCTCGTGGGAACTTTGTATAAGGAAAGCTAGGTGAATTTTAGAAAGATCCAACTTAGAATTGCGTAGTAGGGCAAACTCTAGCCTGGAGGTAACGAGTTGATTTAAGCTAACGAAGAACCAACTTCGCAAGTTTAAAGGCACCACTGTGGTGAGAAGCTTCTTATCACTTTTCGGGTGTAGTGTAAGGAATGACATATAATATATTAGGTATACTTAACAAAGATGCGACTTTATTTGCGGGTAGAACATCGAAGGACATCAATTGGTTATAACTATAACATCAGGAATGACACTGAGAATGTCAAAAATAATACCAGACGTCGGTATTGGGATTAGAGTTACGAATAAAATGGTATACAATGGTAAATGAACTTTCGCCGACTAGTAAATGCGAACAGAATCCAATGAGAAATAGAAGATATACCAAAGTGGAGAGGCCCTTATATGGACGTTCCTTTAATTAGATATCTCATTAGGAATTATAAGAATGATGAGTAACTTATATAGTAATGACGACCACATGTCTGAGTTTCAAAATTTTAAACAAGTTTTCGAAAAAGTTTTTCTTAATAAACTTTCAAAATATTTTTACACAAAATGAGTTTTAAAAATTGGTTGTCAAATTACTACTTGAGTTCTTGTTGTGATATGTAATAAATTACCGGGAAAATAGGCGATCAAGATTCAGTATGGTTTATTCAGAGGGCCAAATAGACCCACTATTATAGAGAAGATTAAAGTTTTCTCATCAAAGACGTATGTAAACCTTGTTTAATAATAACAATAATTGAATAAACATGTTAAAACATTATTTACCCAATTCATAAAATTATTAAAATTAACAAGATTTGTGATTTAAAAAGATAGAGGATGATTGATGGAAATGGAAGAATCTTCCAGATGATTGGAGAAAAATAATATTCCTATCGACGAAGTTGAGATGTTGCGATGGTTATTCTACGCAACATAGATGAAGTTGTAAGCAATGACTATAAATTTCGTAAGGACGCGATTATGATTGAATTATTAAAGTATTTAATTTGGAAGCATTTCCAGATGACATTCTGAAGTTATGATGTGACCTAAATTGCGAATCTGTTAATCGAATGATCCCTGAAGGTATACTTAAGTGAAACGTGGACGGTGACCAATAATGTCATTCTTTTCTCTAATACGATAACATATATTTTTCTTGATTATTGCATACATATGAGCTTATTTTATTAATAAATTATATGAGGCGAGAAGGAAAGAAAATTTATTGTATTCCTTCCGAATTATTTCTCTTCTCAAAATATTGCTTTCTGATTGAGACAAACAGGGTTGTGGTGTGACGCTTTGTCGGAATGATGAAGAGTCTGATGGGACGCAACCTAATCATGTGTTGTATGCCATATAGTATGAAAGACTGGCCATCTTGAGTACAAATATGGTTGTCTCATTCGTATCTAAATCCTCACTCATTCTTCCTCCTTCAATTATGATTTGACCTACAGATTCTCCCAATTGTTTTGTTGCGTTGTTGTTCTTTACACAGCAGTTCAATCAAAATCATATACACAAAATCTCCTCTTACGTAAAGTCTACTCTTTGAAGATTTTAAAAGAAGTGGAATAGTCCAGTGTAGCAGGTGGAATTACATGTCGAATATAGATATGATTGCAAGCCGATAAACGGTGGACATCTGCAGGCAAGAAAGAATGGATACACCGATAACGTGGTCGTTACAAAGACATAAAATCAGACGGTTGTTCTTGTTACGAGGATTTCGTCAGTACGGTAGATTGCATTATCACGATGCACTTCAAGTCAGGAGATTTTGACGTGAAATGAATAGTTAGTGAACCGTAGTAAGTAAATTAATTATAAAATAAGAAAGTGAAGCTATGTACATCAGACAAAGCGAACGAGTGTCGGGACGATAATCGAAGACTAAGGAATCCTTAAAAATGACTCAGACAAGCGACTAATATGTGAAGCATCCTTCCATCGTGGGAAGATATTTATCATGAAGATTTAGGATCGAAGAAATCTTAATTGAAAACAAGTTTTGAGTGTGTTCTTCAAGGAATTGTTAGGTTCTCTAACTTGAGTAAATGAGTATGGTGAATTTAAATACCCATAACCGAGCCAACGACGAAAGTTCGGTACGGGAACATAAGTGGAGATGAAGGGATGGTGATTTAACTACGAAATCTTTTAAGAAATAATATTCTAGAATCATTTGAAATCCCCCATATTACGATAGTGTCGGTTGAGACCATGTACTGATTAAAAGAAGCTAAATAAGTTAACTAATAAGAATTAGTATATATCTTTAAGGATAAAGGATTTGTGTGATTAGTTGAAGAACGCAGTATAATTCTTAAAAAGTAACTATATGCAAGTATCACTGGTGAGAAATAAGATTAAAAATATAAGTTAAAAGAATCGTGAAATAAAGTTTTGAGAAATAACAAGGTAAATTTTAAGTTCATTAGTCATATTTTGAAAGAATTGAGAAAAGGTACGGTTAAATTAATCATCGTTGGTTTAAGACCTTAGTCCAATTAGAAGATGTATGATATTTTAATTAGCAATTTATGTGGTGGTCAGTATGATATATTCTGAAAAATGGTGAAATGATGAGTTTGGTTAATGGAAGTGTATTGATATGATTGTGAATGCTTTGGTTGAGTATGGGTGTCGGCTTGAGTCCAACTGGTAGTCAATATTATAGGGGAATGCTTCCCAAATTTTCAGAAAGTACCCTACCAAAATATAAAATATACTTTCATATGTTATTGAGATTCTCATTGATACTCCAAATGATTGCGATCTCGGTTCTTGAAAAAGGTTGTTATGACCAAACCGACTTTATATAATTGGTCTTTGATTTCATTTAGCTAGTCATCACTTGGTTTAATTGATCAATTAAAAGAGTTAATTGATTAACTTTACCAATTAATGGTCAGTTAACTGGAAATCGATTCTAATTAGATTAAGTCAGATTCTGACATGATTTTCAGATCCATAATCAAATCAATTAGGGATTTGAAGGAAGTAAAGACCTTAGTAGAAATCAGACGTCTAGTAGAAATAGCGCAATGTTACTGCAAGCCCGTGTGAGGTTTTATCTAGATGAATATGCCCTTTTGCAACAAATAAGAGGAACATGAAGTTATTGGTACATGCTAGCGAGAAGAACATTTTCAAGAACTAAAGGTGCAAGATAGAGCAAAAAGATGTTACCATCTGTAATAGTGCTCCATGAAGGACGGGAATGTATATCCATATAGAATGACGAGGTAATGGAAGTTACTTTGAGATACTAGAAAACTCGCGAATATAAGTAGCTGATGTATAATAAAAGTGGGTAGTGCTAACATGTAAACTAGAAATAAGAGGATAGTGTCCAAACAAAAAAAAGGCAAATAAATTGTTCGCTTACTAATATGAAACATATCTTTAATTCGAGGAAGCCGAATAGGAGATAAGGAATAGTGGGAGTTAATTAGAAATAAAAGTGTGTGCAATCAGTGATGATCTAAGAAAGGCTAAGAAAATAGCTGTCAATGGGTTTTGATGATTCTGTTAGTAAGAAATTTAATGTTTACAAATAAAAAGCCTTCATTCCAGTGTTAACCACAGAGATGACTTACCTAATGATGAACATATTAGTACTATCAGGAAGAAGAGATCACTTATGTTTAAAAGAGACAATAAATTATGAGAATGGAGAATTAATTAAGAAAATAAGTGGAATCAAAAGGATGATAAATAAATTGTATAAAATGTTGGATTTTAAACGCAGCGGAGACATGGTAAAACACTTTTTACACATAAAATCCAAATAAAAGCATATAAATCGTGGTAAAAACATATGGATCGATTACTAACCTTTAATATACGATCCAAAAGCAACGATCGGAGATCCTTAGCAGCTGCTCCTCAAACGTGAAGCACTCCGCCGGTATCCACCAAGAAAACAACATTAAGGAGGAGGAGGAGGTGGAGAGAATTAGGTTTTTCTAAAAATTGGGGTTAGAATAAAAATAGGGTTTATAATAGTATATTTATAGGCAAAATTTTCAGCTAAAATTTTCCCATAAAATATTATTATTATTAACCCTTTATTATTCACATTAATAATTAAAACACCTTTTAATTATTAATCCTTTTTCTAAACACTTTAGAAATAATTCTCTCTCTTAATTTAATTTCCAAAAATTAAATTCTTAATTAATAATATTAAGAACTTTTCTTAATTAATTTATAATCAATTAAATCTCATTTAATCAATTATTAAATTTGCAAATTAATTATTTATTTCATAAATAAATAATTATTAGCCATTATTAATTAATTTCTCCACCATTAAATCATTCTCTTTTTATGGTGTGACCCTATAGGTTCAATATTAAGTCGGTAGTAGAAATAAATAATAATAAAACTATTTTATCATTATTTATATAAATTCTCTAATTTATTAAATATGATTAATTAATTAATCATATTTAATCTATATCGTGAGGGATACTTCTCAGCATATCGCGACTATCCGGATAATATGAATTCACTGCTTAGAATACCAAGAACCTATTCAATGAATAGTTACCGTACAATAAACTCCTTCTACCCTACAATGTCCTGATTAAATACAAGGCATGGATCTCGTGTCAAGCCTATCTAATTTAATCACTTGCTTACCAATTACTATGCTTAGTTCTATGCAAATTAGAAACTCCTTTCTAATTTCATTCACTCTGGCCAGAGATTCCTGAACTAGCATAAGTGGATCAGCCTTGAACATTCACTTCCTTCACTGGAAGGGGTAGATCCTTTATTGATCATACACTATCTTCGTGTACAAATTCCTATACCCAGTAGAGCCCTAATAATTGTCCCTGGAGACTAAGAACTAAACCAAAGCATAGTTCAGTATACACAAGATGACTACGATGACCTCAAGTCTAAGGATACTTGTACAACTATCACTATGTGAACAACTGCTGACACGTGAGTGAACTCCATCAGTTGTTCAGCTGGGCGAGTCATGTTCAGTGAACTTATTCTATAATAAGCACCTACATACTAGCTATAGTGTCACCACACAAATGTCTATGAGAACAGACATCCTTCATAATGAAGCAAGCATAGTATGTACCGATCTCTGCGGATTATTAATTACCATTTAGTAATCCTACGACCAGGAACTATTTAAGTTTAGAGTTATCATCTTTTAGGTCTCACTATTATGATCTCATCATAATCCATAAAAAGCTTTACTCTAAACTATGGTATATCTTATTTAAACACTTAAATAGATAAAGCCCGTAATAAAAACAAAACAAGTCTTTTATTAATATCAATGAAATCAAAACAGATTACACAGGAAGTTATTCCTAAATCCTAATACATGATTAGACTTAGGACATATTCCTTTCAATCTCCCACTTGTACTAAAGCCAATCACTCTGGTATCTAATACTCATCTAGTCTTTATGACGATCAAAGTGACTTTCAGAAAGTAGCTTTGTGAGTGGGTCTGCTATGTTGTTATGTGTGTCAACTCTATTTCAATACAATACAAGAAATGTTACCGCGCTCCCACTAACCCTTTTGTAGACGCATGGTTCATCTACGTTTTTGATAAAATCAAACTCTTCGATTGTCTCATCAAAACGAATGTTCCATCTTTCGAGAAGCTTGCTTTAAACCACATATGGTTCGCAGCAGCTTACACACTAGGTTTTCATTTCCCTTGGAAAGAAAACCATCTGGCCATTTGCCAGATTTCATAGTCGTAGTAAGCAGCAATCACAAGCAAAATCCGAACTGATTTTAACAGGGCTACATGTAAAAGGTTTCATCAAAGTCAATCCATTGCCTTTGTTTGAATCCTTTTGCCAAAAGCCTGGCCTTATAGGTCTCCACCTGCCCATCTGCTCTAATCATTCTTTCGTATACCGTATACATAGATTCCATTCCGGATTTCATGGCACTTTGCCATTTCTCTGAGTCAACACTACTCATAGCCTCATTATAGGTCACAGGGTCGTCATCATCAATGATCGACAACTCATTGTCATTCTTAATGACAAGGCCATATTACCTCTCAGGTTGGCGAGACACTCTCCATGTTCTATGAATGGGCTGTTCCACAAAAGGTTGTTCAGTCAGAACAGGTATTTCCACTTGAATCCGTAGTAGTTTGTGCTTCTTGAACTTCATCAAGTTCAATTTTGCTCCCACTGTTTCCTTCAAGGATAAACTCCTTTTCCAAGAAGGTAGCATGCCTGGAGACAAACACCCGATGATCGGTTTAAAAGTAATACCCTAAAGTCTCTTTAGGATATCCCACAAAACTACATTTTACGGATCGATATTCCAGCTTATCTGGGTCAACTTTCTTGACATAAGCTGGACATCCCCAAATCTTAACGTGTTTAAGACTCGGTTTCCTTTCTTTCCATATCTCATACGGAGTTTTGAGGAATAGATTTGGAAGGCACCTTATTCAGTAAATATGTTGAGGTTTCCAATGCATAACCCCATAGGAATACTGGAAGATTCTCATAGCTCATCATGGACCGAACTATGTCTAACAAAGTTCGATTTCTCCTTTCAGATACCAATCTGGAGGAGTCCACTGGGAGACTATACCATTTACTTTGAGATAATCTAGAAACACTCCATTAAAGTATTCACCACCTCGATCTGATCGAAGAGTTATAATACTATGTTTGGTTGTTTCTCCACCTCATACTTATACTCTTTGAACTTTTCAAAGGCTTCAGACTTGTGTTTCATCAAACACATATCCGAATCTAGATTTATCATCTATGAAAGTAATGACGTATGAAAATCCACCCATGGCTTGCGTAGACATTGGTCCACATACATCTGTGTGTACCATTCCTAGCAAATTTGCAGCCCTCTCTCCATGTCCACTAAATGAAGACTGCAGTGCCACAATAAAGTGAGATTTTCATCATCCTTTTTCTTTTATTAGTTTGTTCAATCTGAAGTAAATTATGTCACATTCATACAGACCATTATTTAAAGTACCACGTCCATAAAGAATATTATATCTAAGAATAGAACATTCATTATTCTCAATAATAAATGAAAATCCAGCCAAGTCTAATATGGGAATAGAAATAATATTCCTCACAATCGAGGGAACAAAATAACAATTATTTAAAACAATAGTCTTACACGTAGGCATATGTAAATGAAATGATTCTACATCTTTAGCAGCAACTCTTGCTCCATTTCCCATCAGTAGAATCACCTCTTCTTCTTTAAGAGTCCTACTTCTCCTTAGTCCCTGCAACAAATTGCAGATATGAGAACCACAGGCGGTATCTAATACCCAAGTAGAAATTTGATTTAATGACATATTCACTTCTATCATGAGCATACCTAAATCAGAAGCAGTAGTCTCACTACCCTTCTTCTTCTTCAATTCTGCAAGGTAAACCTTGCAGTTCCTCTTCCAGTGCCCCACCTTGTTACAGTGAAAGCAAACAACTTTGCTCTTGGGGTCTTCAGCTTTTGGTGGAACCGGTATTTTCTCACCTACTATCTTCTTCTTGGAAGGGTTCCTCTTCCTTTTCTTAGGATTAGAACCTTCACCAATTAGAAGAACAGAACTCTTCTTAGGGGGAAAATTTGATTCCGCAGTCTTCAACATGTTGTGGAGTTCAGGCAGGCTGACATCCAACTTATTCATGTGAAAGTTCACAACAAACTGCGAGAACGAACTCGGAAGCGATTGCAAGACCAGGTCTTGGCTCAGCTCCCCATCCATGGAAAAACCAAGTTGTCCAAGACGTTCAATCAAATTGATCATCTTAAGTACATGGTCATTCACAGATGATCCCTCAGACATCCTACAACCGAACAGCTCCTTCGATATCTCATATCAAGCTGTCCTCCCTGCCACATCATACAACTCTTGTAGATGCATGAGGATAGTGTGAGCATCCATATGCTCATGTTGCTTCTGTAGCTCAATGTTCATGGAGGCTAGCATGATGCATTGAGCAACATTTGTATCATCTATCCACTTACGATACACAACATGTTCATCATTATGCACATCGCTGGCAGGTTCAGTAGGCTTAGGTGAGTCAATCACGTATTCCAGCTTCTCAATCCTGAGAACAATTCTCAAGTTTCGAAGCCAGTCAGCATAATTAGGACCAGTCAACTTGTGAGCATCTAGTATGCTACTGAGTGATAGTGCAGAAGACATAACGTACAAAGTAAATCTGTAAATGATAAACACATAACAACACTTATCAAATATTCGATTTCATTTTAAAACACTATATGAATCGGGTCTTTATTCATAAGTGGCTCCCACTAGTTTATCTAATTTATTACAACCCCCTACGTGAAAAATTAAGCATTCATAATGCTAGTGGGAATAGGGATCCTACATTCCATTACACAACCCCGGCTATAGCACGAACCGCCATGTAATGTTCAATAGGCAGACAACTCTTGTCAATTACATCTTATGTTATTCCCTAATCAAACTTTAGCCTCTTGAATAATTGAGTCACAGTTGTGGTACGACAAACTCAATATTCTAAGTCAAGTCTAACCCAACATTCCGTACAATTAAATCAGTCTCCAACGGCCCACGGCTGTGGCACGTACCGACCTTTAGATTCTAATTCAACGTACACATCTCTATGTAATAGACAAGTATTTCTTATTTCGAAATCAAAGCCCTCGGCTGTAGCAGGAACCGACAATGATTCAAAAATAAGAACTACTTTCTATCATGTTGGAAGGCTATGACCGACACAAGCCCGTTGTGTCATTGGCCAATTACTACTTGATATTATTTAATTTTAGAGGGATTATATTACGTTACAATCATAATCATATTATAAAGAGATTCTTCCTTTTAAATTAAATATTTCAAATCAATAATCAATAATCAGATGATTCCCAGATCGGGTGGAGCATTGTCAAGAGGCGTCACTTAATAACCCTTTCTTACAGATAGAAATCTGTTGTTGACAGAATCATCCTTTCTCTCATATCGAAAATTCATATTCAATTACGTGTTTCATAAACACAAGAATCTCATGATTGTATTCATAATATTATCATTAAGGTTATGAAACAATTTCACTATACTAGGTTGTCTAACAAACGCCTTATGTTCATTTAAGTTCACCTAAATCTATCATCGCATGATAAACTAAGCATATATCACATATATAAACATGAATAAACGTCAAGGTAGGCATGTTACATCATCTAGCATATTGGTCTAAGCATTATACATCTCTATGTATCACATGAAGCATTTAAAAGCAATTAAAAACATTCAAAAATAGCTTAAAAACACTTCTATTAGCTATAAACAGTTTGAAATATCATATAATATACCATTAGAAGCCTCGAGAAGACGAATCCAACGGCACCAAAATCACCCAATTCTGAGCTCCCACGCGCCCTCACGCGCCAAAAGAAGCTTCCCCACGCGCCCCCACGCGCACACGCGCTGTCCGGCGCGTGTGTGACTGTCTTCCACGCGCCCCCACGCGCACGCGCGCGTCACGCGCCTAACCCCTATGATGACGTCAGCATGACGTCATCAGTGCGTGTCTTCCACGCGCCGCGCGTGGCACGCAAGCGCGTGAGCCCCACGCGCGCGTGGTCGACGCGCGGTCCTCCGTCCGGTTTTCAGTCAATCGCCGTTTATTTTTATTTTTTTCTTGGTCACCGAGCCGCCGTACTGTACTCTGTCTTTCTCTTTCTCCGTGCACCACAGAATGTTACAGCAACAGCAGATGTACAAATATATATACATACTTACAATTCATATATATATATATCTTTATTTAATTATAAATTTAATTACAACAACTTCAAAAATTCATAATAAATAATCTATACATCATAAAATTATGAAAAAAATACCCAGACGATCCACAACACTTGTAGAACCCAGATCAACATTCAAAATTATTCTGAGAAATGATTTCTCATCAGACAAAATTAATCCATGATATAACTTATAAAAATCATAATTAATTCATATAAGCACATAAAATTCTGAAAATTTTACCACAGATCTATATGCATACAGCCTATGCTCTGATACCATTGTTGGATTTTAAATGCAGCGGAGGCATGGTAAAACACTTTTTACACATAAAATCCAAATAAAAGCATATAAATCATGGTAAAAACATATGGATCGATTACTAACCTTTAATATGCGATCCAAAAGCAACGATCGGAGATCCTTAGCAGCTGCTCCTCAAACGTGAAGCACTCCCCCGGTATCCACCAAGAAAACGACGTTAAGAAGGAGGAGGAGGAGGTGGAGAGAATTAGGTTTTTCTAAAAATTGGGGTTAGAATAAAAATAGGGTTTATAATAGTATATTTATAGGCAAAATTTTTAGCTGAAATTTTCCCATAAAATATTATTATTATTAACCCTTTATTATTCACATTAATAATTAAAACACCTTTTAATTATTAATCCTTTTTCTAAACACTTTAGAAATAATTCTCTCTCTTAATTTAATTTCCAAAAATTAAATTCTTAATTAATAATATTAAGAACTTTTCTTAATTAATTTATAATCAATTAAATCTCATTTAATCAATTATTAAATTTTCCAATTAATTATTTATTTCATAAATAAATAATTATTAGCCATTATTAATTAATTTCTCCACCATTAAATCATTCTCTTTTTATGGTGTGACCCTGTAGGTTCAATATTAAGCCGGTAGTAGAAATAAATAATAATAAAACTATTTTATCAATATTTATATAAATTCTCTAATTTATTAAATAAGATTAATTAATTAATCATATTTATTCTACATCGTGAGGGATACTTCTCAGCATATCGCGACTATCCGGATAATATGAATTCATTGCTTAGAATACCAAGAACCTATTCAGTGAATAGCTACCGTACAATAAACTCCTTCTACCCTACAATGTCCCGATTAAATACAAGGCATGGATCTCGTGTCAAGCCTATCTAATTTAATCACTTGCTTACCAATTACTATGCTTAGTTCTATGCAAATTAGAAACTCCTTTCTAATTTCATTCACTCTGGCCAGAGATTCCTGAACTAGCATAAGTGGATCAGCCTTGAACATTCGCTTCCTTCACTGGAAGGGGTAGATCCTTTATTGATCATACACTATCTTCGTGTACAAATTCCTATACCCAGTAGAGCCCTAATAATTGTCCCTGGAGACTAAGAACTAAACCAAAGCATAGTTCAGTGTACACAAGATGACTATGATGACCTCAAGTCTAAGGATACTTGTACAACTCTCACTATGTGAACAACTGCTGACACGTGAGTGAACTCCATCAGTTGTTCAGCTGGGCGAGTCATGTTCAGTGAACTTATTCTATAATAAGCACCTACATACTAGCTATAGTGTCACCACACAAATGTCTATGAGAACAGACATCCTTCATAATGAAGCAAGCATAGTATGTACCGATCTCTGCGGATTATTAATTACCAGTTAGTAATCCTACGACCAGGAACTATTTAAGTTTAGAGTTATCATCTTTTAGGTCTCACTATTATGATCTCATCATAATCCATAAAAAGCTTTACTCTAAACTATGGTATATCTTATTTAAACACTTAAATAGATAAAGCCCGTAATAAAAACAAAACAAGTCTTTTATTAATATCAATTAAATCAAAACAGATTACACAGGAAGTTATTCCTAAATCCTAATACATGATTGGACTTAGGACATGTTCCTTTCATAAAATGGTCCGGAACATAAGTCAGTTGCGAACGCCAGGTGTGCCAGAACTGATGTAGGAACAAAGTGAAACACCAATGATTGGAGATATGAATCTCATTCAGAGAATGTGATTAAATAGGGAAGAATAAATGAAGATATTGGTGGGCGTGGCATAAGAACAGAAATGGAAGGACATGTAAGTAAATATCATATCTACCGAAGAACCAAAACTAGCATAAGAAGGTGAGCATGATATGGTAATAATTTCAAAATTAATATAGCTGTTAAGGGGTGAGATAGTGGAATCACTTGAGAAATAGAGACGAAGAAAGCTGTTAGTCCCTAACAATGCAACAAGAATTACAGAAGGGGGGTTGAATGGAATTCTTGAACCTTTTTAAAAAATATAAAATATTATATCTTAATAATATATAAGTGTTTGATTTGCAAAGTGCGGAATAAGAAGTTAGTAAAATCAAAGCACAAGTAATTAAAAACACGTCTTTAAAAACTTTCTGGTGGATTTGAATGTATCCACCAGAGATATATATTATATCAAGAGAACTCTGTGTAGCAAGATTAGCTCACAGCTGCTTACAAATATGAACAGCTAAGTTTATAGAGAAATGCTAATGATGCAGCTTACAATTATTTCTCTGAGATAATGTTCTTAGTCTTGTCCTGCTCATTTATTCTATTTGCTACTTCTTGGTTTATATATCACCAAGATTACAAAGTAATAAGACAAGATAATAAAACAAAACCTATCAAGTCTAATACTATGCTGCTTCATTACTCTATTCCAGCATCTTTGAATATCTTCATAATAGCATAGAAATGGCAATGCTTCTTTGTTCTCTAAAACCCAGTTGAATAGGGTTCCACATTCCTTTTGCATACACTCGACGCATGTGACTGTGTTGTCACTATCAAAGGATGTTTGAATTGATTATCCGTCGGATACATGATCATCTGTCGGGTTGCCCTGTTGATCACCCGTCGAGTGGCATTATTGTTTATCCGTCGGGTAGCTATCTGGCACTTGACTTCATTTCATTTATGCATAATTACAAGACATCATCTATGTACAATTAATTAACCTATTCTGCATATCTAATTAAAGTCAACATGACTTGAGTGCTACTACATAATCTAAACAAGGTGTATGCATAAATGTGCTACAGACTTATTATTACACAAGCTACTCACTCGATGGATAATAAATCATCATCTATCGGGACTATATTGAGTCATCCATCGGGACTATATTCCTTATCCATCGAGTGCTATATTTTTCACTAAATAAAATCTACTAAGGTGTTTTTTAATGAAATCATCAAGTTCACTACATATCCACAATAAAAGCGTTATTTGAATTACTAGAAATAGGTTAACCAAACCTGATTTTCCTTTTTATTGTTAAATATTTTACTCGGGGAATAAATTCATTATTACTTCAAGGAGATGGTGATATGCAATCAGATTTAAGTATAAATTGTATTTAATTGATACTATTATTTGATTAAGATGTTGGCAGAAATATGGGAAACGCTATAAACCAAAATAAGATATATCATTCATGAATAGATAGGTACAAGTAAGGCAGAAGTAAGAGATAAGAGTTGGTTAAATCCTGACAACCCGGGAGACTCAGGTTACTCCGATAATATGATGCAAGACATAAAGATAGAAGATGACTTTCTGATAATGTGGCGTGAAGAAAAGAATGAACGTTATATGTGACAAAATTTCAGAGAAAAGCATCGCAATAAATTTTATATTAAGACTCCCTAGAGCCAAATAAAATGATAATATAAGTTATATTATATGGAAAATGTATCCAGATTAATATTTTTTCTTCTAAATAGTAAAAGATTTTCGCTCGATAAATATATTTGATAGTAGGAAGTAAGGTATAATAATAAGTGGTGAGTTAAATGCAATTATTGAGATTCTCTTTTTAATTCGAAATTCTGGAATTTATTTAGGAAGTTTAGAAACCAAAGACGCCATGAGCTCAGTATATCATTCGCAGATGGACGAAAAGTATAAGAGATTGAGTAAAGGGTCTCGAATACAATTGGAAGCGATCACAGGCCAGGATAATTGAACAAAGAGAGACGTGGAAATGAAGTAGAATAGCCCGTGAAAGTGGGAGGCATTCATGAGCACGAATTAATTGAAATTAGAAAGAAAATAATATTAGTATAAATTAAGTTAGTCCTTTAAGAAAAAGATTACGAATGAGTTGGCCTTGTTGTCACAGGTATAACGAGCTCATAAGATGTTTATATATGTATAACCAGGAAGAGTAATTTAGCTCCATATGTATGAAATGGAGACTTAAGCCAGGTTGCATGAGCAACTGATAGATTTTGATGTTGGCAAAAGACTGTTGAGTAGTGATTAAAGTGATGAGTTAAGTTTATGGAAAAGTAGTTTGGGTAAGAAATTAACCTGAGAAATTATAGGTGAGATACTTAAAAAGTATCATTATTTGTTCCTTAATATGATTCCGAGGGCAAAATCCTTTTAAAGGGGGAAGGATGTACTATCCGGGATATATCGTGTTATTATCAATAATAATTATTATGTGATTATTACGTGAATTTTTGGTGAATTATCTCATGATTGATATTGATGTTTGGGTGTTTATATATGATAAAATTAGGATATTTTAATTTTTCATTATCCAGAATCAAATATAGATAATTTTGGTATTTTTCTGGTAATTTTTGGATTGATATATGACTCTATAAGAATTTATAGAATTAATAATTATTACTTTTAGGTTATTATAAAATTACTTTATGAAATCGGAAATCGTCCAACCTCAACCATTTTTGCGTTTTTACAACCCAAAACTCTTCGGAAAACTCCTTCCTAACATAATCTGATAATTCTGAACACTTTATGGTTTTGACTTTTTCGATCTGAGGTACGATTTGACCCGTACGAGTCTTGACGTAAAAAATTTCGATCTGATAATCATTTTTATAGATCGATAAAACCCGTATTCTCGAGAGACGGAATAATATTACTTTATTTTCGTATAAAGTATTTTATAAGAAGTCTGGTTATGATAACTATCTAAATCTGGTATTAAATTGTATCATTTTTATAGTTAGTTGGCGGCTAAGTAATCTATTTTCGGATCCGATATATAAGTGTAATTATGGAATTATTAAGTAAGTAAGATATGTGATGGTTCTGCAAGTTGTGCGTTACCATATTATTAATTGTGTGTGATTTGTTGGGTACGACGATTATTGGTATAATTAATTATTAAATTGTATGGTTTTGTTTTTTTTGCTTTTAAAAGTGATTTAATTGATGATTTATTTTCATAAATGTTAAAATTGTTTCTAAAATTATTTTTATACTTTTAAAATTTCAATATTTATTTTTAGGAATTTGTAAAATTCATAAATCAATATTTTATCAATTATTCATCTTTAAATAATTTTTTGATTGCATGTAAGTGTAAGTTCAATATTAAATTCAAGAATTCTTCAAAAATTATGAAACTCATATTTTCTTAAGTTTAAATTATTTTGAGAATTTTAAAATTATTTTGGAAATATTTCGGATTAAATTCACGCGCACGTTTGTTCGCTAAATCATAAAATACGGGTCCGACTCACGATTCAAAAATATATTAAAAATTATGAAAATTTTATTTTTATTAATTTTTGAATATTTTGGAAATTTTAAAATAATTGTGGAATTGCTTCGATGAATTGTTGCACGCGATGTGGATCGTTAGTTTCACAGCTCGATGTCGAAATTGGGATAATAACAAGAATTAAAAAAACCCACAAATATACCCTGTTTCCCCCACCCCCATTTCAGTCGTCTCTCTCTCTCAATTTCTCTCTTCTCTCTCTTTTTAATCTCTCAAAAATCTCTCATGTACTCTCTCCCTCTCTCAAATCTGTCTCTCTCACGATTCTCTACTTCATCCGTTTCTTTTCCCCCTGATTCTCCCCTCCCTGTTCCAGTGAGTTTCCTCCGGCCGCCGCCTTACTTTTTCTGATTCATTTTTCCAATTGATTATTGGTTCGGTTCCTGCATATTCGCTGTATATACATAAGTATACACGCATATTACAAGCGTGTGTTGTGTGTGTAGTTTCGATTGATGTTTTACTGTGTAGCCGGTTTCTTTTTCTTTTTCCGGTTGCCGCCGGTTTCCACTCCGGCGAGGTGACCGGGTGCGCGTGATATGCATGTTTGCGCGTGTGTTGTTGCCGTGTTACATGGATAATTCGAAGTATGGTTTTGTGTATATTCGAATTATTAAATTTTGTGAATAAAATTCGAATGAATATTTTGTGATTATTCGAATCATTATTTTAGTTATTCCGAGATTTTATCGGTGAAACTCGTGATTGGAAACTCGATTCGGGTACCTCCGGGTTTTACCGCCGTCAGCGATGAATTTTGATGAGCTGGCGGTGGACCGTGATGTAATAACTGAGTCCTATAATTTACAAAATATTATTTTGTAAATTAGTCGGTTATGATTATTTAATTCGTAGTGGACAATGGACTATGAAATTGTGTTGATTGTTGTTGATTATGTCGATATGATATCGACTGGTGGTCCGATAAATAGATGAAGTGCTGTCCGTTTTCTGAGAAAATATTATTTTGGAAATTTAGGAGCGCGTTCTTTAATTATCAGAATTACTAATCGATTCATTTGTGTGTATAATTATGTAAATTGTTTTATAAATTTACTTTCTAATACGAGAAACTAACTCGGAATAGTGTGACATTGAGTTGTATTTGGTTAAACGTTACTCAAATAAACTTACTGATATAAATCAGTCGGTTTGCCTTATTAACACTTAATTAAATATAAATTCGGTTCGGTCAATCTAAGTTAAATTTTGAACCAAGATTCAAAACAGCTAGCAATATGTAAATCAGTTAGTGAAATATTTTGCAAAAAGAACCCTATGACCTTATTTTTCTGTAACGATAGTAATACGTACTTTCCAAAAATAAGTACCGAACCAAATTTCGAAGACGTAAACCTTGATTGTTATGTGTATTTCAATAATACATATAAATACAAGTCGGGATTTCATATTGAATTGGTAGATTTGATAGCAAGAATATGCTAAGCATAAATGATTGTCTAAATTAGGGTATTTCGATCCTGTAGGTTCTAGTCAGAAGACCTAGGGGTTGACGACGGACTAAAAGTGGCCTAGTGGTTAGTTGTCAAGCTCAGCAAGGTTCCAATCGAAGGACCTGAGTATTGGAATCGTATCCAGGATAGTTTAGTGGTTAGAAGATAAAGTCGAACGTCCAAGTCTGTCCAAAGTCAACCAGTAATAATGGTTAAAGCTCAGCAAGGAAAGTATTCCTGAATTTTCTCGTAATATACTGCAAATACTTCATTCATATTCTAAGTTTAGAATAGTTAACTATTTTATATTTCTCTGCAATTACTCTTAATTATGCAAGTCCCTTTCTTTATTGTTCCTATATTATCGATTGATTTCCTAAACAAATACCTATTATATCGGGTTATTTGTGAACCATGAATCGAGATGTTTTGAAATCAAAGTGATTTGACATCAATATACTCTATGGACTGGATGGTTACAATGAGGGCCAGTGATGGACTGGACCCTTAATTACGGAGGCCATAGTGCCTGGGTACCTTATATGTTGGTGGGTCTATACATATGAGTATAGATCCGCACTGTATCCTGACTGATCAGCAGGGTATAGTGCATATGTTGGTTCTAGTGTCCAGTCTAATTTATTGTTGATCGCCATTAATGACATTCCTTCTTGAAAAGTTTTTTGATTAAAAAACCGGACAAAACCCTGATTCAGGAGATGAATCTGGGAATTGCTCGTCACTTTTGATTTATAGTTAAAGGCTAGTAACGACCAATTTTTATTCGCTCAACTACTTAAAATAAATAGAAATGTTTAAAGATTATTTAAAAATTGTGTCCGGAAATTTCCTTTGATAATGATATTTGGAAATCAGTTATATACTTGCTGGGCATTTTGTGGCTCACTCTTTCTTTGTAAATTCTTATTTCTTTCAGAGACAAATGAGGATAAAAGTGAACAGTTTTTAATAGACAGCAGAAGTTAGAACAATCTCAGCTGCAAGAGGATGAAGATGTTAGAAATATAAGACAAGGGAATTAGTAGAAAGTTATTTAAACTTGTGTTTCAGTTGTTGTAAATTTTAAAAGGTTAAATTCTTGTTTCATACCATAACCTGTAAGCGATCCGGAATTAAGGGGTCATTGTATATTATTTTATATTATGTAAAGATTGTTTAGTGACACCAAATCTAGACTCCGGATTTGGGGTGTTACAAGCACGCCTCCTTCTTGGGGCCACGCCATCATCCGAAGATTCAGAGTCTCTTTCAGTATAAGGCCTAGAGAATTCCTGATCCTCCGGAATAGGAGCCAAACCACGTATGTATTGTGGCGTCTGCCCTTGTGCTTCACTCCGATTGGAGTGCCCACTCCCTCCAATCTCTGGGTATAAGGGCATCCCGTAAGTGGGATTAGTGGTCACAATTGTCGAATACTCATACCCAACGGGTTGAGGATTCACAGGTGTTTGTAGCTGCTGAAATTGGGGATTCGTCCCTTGAAGAGTCGGGGTATGCGTCCCTTGAGGCGGTGCCTCGATTTCTCTTGCCAGGGTTGCTTCTTGGGTGGAGGCGTAAGTTGAATGCGGAGGTATCTCCACCACCGACGAGATTGGTTGAGTTGTCCCAGCCGGTGTTCCTTCAGGGGCATTGTTTCTGCGCCATGTGTTCACCATGGTTGTTATTATGCCTTCCCACAGATGGCGCCAAATGTTATGGATAAAAAACTGGGTAGTATTTATTACTAGGAATCGGGAGCTCAAGGCCTTTAATGGCTGCTCGCGTGTTTCATAGCTTAACTCTGCATTTACGAGATGTCTACGTATCTCTGTGAATTAGAGAATCAAACCAAAAAACGTAGTTCTAATAGGAGGGGTGAGAGCCCTTATATAGATGTTGGGAGTCCTTAAATTGACTAGGGTTATGAGACTTCGGGGCAAGTCTCAGAATTTGGATAGACTTTAGAGTCCTATAATAAAGGAATCAGACTTCTTGTTGGTTTAGGTGCCCTCTAGGCTATCTTCCATAGAGTTATATTACTGATTGGACTCATTTAATGAGCTGTTACTCCTCCCTATTTATTAATTACGAAATTAATAAATATTCAGGGCTATTGGACCTTCTTTGTTCCATCAGGCCTGATCAATGTGTTAACCTTCTTGGTTTGAATGTCATACATATGACCTTCTTTAATGGGCCTTGTAATCCTAGATGCAATATTAATGACGTAATTAAGGTTTATTTTATCCCCTATTAGATAGATACGAATTATTCTTTGTCTGATATTAAATTTGTTTTTTCCCATATCGATAATTTACTTGATTGTTTTTTAATCTAAGACCCATTAAATCGACCAAATCTAATTAATTATTTTTAGTTCCATTTTAATGTTTTCATTTCCGGATCAATAGGATAATTTTCTTTTAGCCTAGATAAAATATATTATGAATTTTATTTTTTTTGGCCGAATTATGTGTTTGTTATAATTTTATTTCAATGCGGATCAATTGTATAATATTTTTCAGCCTGGATTAATTTTACATATTATCTTATTTAACTCGATTCAAATATATAATCTTTTAGCCGGATTAATAACATTTATTATTTTGTCATAACATAAGGCACATTATATTATATTCACCGAATCCAACCAATTAAACTTAGTTTGCTATAAATTTTATTTTAATCCGGATCAATAATATAATTTTGATGTAACCTGGATGAAAAGTGTAGATTATTTTATTTTATCTCGAGACCCTTATACAAATCAACAAATTATCCTTTCAAAGTATAGATAAACAGATTTATAATATCTATATAATAGATATTATAATATATATTTTATAGTTCAATTATATAGTAATTAATCTGGTTGATTTTTATAGTAAAGATTATTTTATAATTTATTTAAAAATAAATAAATTAGTAGAATAAGTTGTTTTCAATATTACTTATAATAACATAAATTTTAATATGAATTAGAATTTAAATTGGTAAAAAAGCTCACTTTAATATCAATTACGATAATATAAAATTTATTATGAAATATAATTTAAATTGATTAAAAAACTAATTTCAATATCAATTAGAATTGATCGGTCGACCAATCAACCACATCAATACATAAAATTATTACTTGTACACGACCAATCATGCAATATCATTTCGAGCCCGACCAAGAGATTGTGTGCTTAATTAAATAGTAAAAATTACCTGAAAGGAGGAAGGAACGGCATGCCATTTGTTTTGATCCTACAAATAACAAATAAGGCAGTAAGATCGTACTCATCGTTAGTCAATTTGCATAAAATTGTTTCCATAAGCTAGCTGATGAAAAATACATTTTTCGGAGGTGTTTAGAAAATATAATTTTTTTTACTAATAGTTGATTTGAATTAATCAATAATTTTTAATAATACCTTTAAATAAAGTAAGGATAATTTGGAAAAATTAGTGTGAATTAAAAACAGGTACCGTACCATAATTTTTAATATTTCATATTTTATATAGTACTAATAGATAATTGTGTTAATAGATAGACTGAAAAATCAAGTAAACATAAACCAAAATTAGGAAGTATTTTAATAAATAATATTCATGAAAATGGCTAGTCAAAAAAGTGTTCATGAAAAAAAAAATTTGAGAAATGATGAGAAGAGATAAATTGTGGAGGGAGAAAAATTGAGTTGAGAGTACGGAAAATTGGTGGGATGGTTTACAAAAAAAATTATGAAAAAGGAAATGAGGAGGAAGGTGAATTAGTGAAAATATGCAATTAATAACTCTAATTAAAGTAGGAAACAGTCATGTGAGAATCGAACCCGGGACGACGGAGCGATAGATAATAAACTCTTAATCACGTTATTTAACCGTGCTTTAGTTGTACTTTATTTTAATATAATATAGAATGATTTTCATCATTTTTATTACCACAGTACTCGGGTATAGTTTAATCAGCTCCTTTTTTGGACGGGAAAGCTAATCAGGTCTTTTTACTAATACACAATTTGTACATACTTCAGTACATGCTCCCTTATCAAAATTGGTATTTATAAAATTTTAGAGTTAAACATCATTCAACTAATAATTAACAGTCGTAGTTAAAATTTATGAAATTTTGATAGTTTATATGTTCTTTTATCAAATTTAATTTTAAAGATTCTAAAATTATAAATCATTAATTCATAATTTGAAGTTAAGCTTAAATAAATTTGACTCCTGAGCATTATAAATTACTGTACAATTTTTGGTGAGACGAGGAATACTACTTCCAAACATCATCAGTATGCTCATTACTGCACATTGTTGTTAATTAAAGGACACATCATAGTACAAAATTCCAAAAACAAGCCACAACGGAAACATAATAAAGGGGTTTTTAGCAGAAATTGTACATGATGCTACTAATACAAATATACAAGAAGCATCTTTACAATGCGTGGGAGCCAGGCTGTCACGAACATGACTTGAATCATGGACAAAAGAATGATTGCCCATTCTGCTTTCTCGTGTTAAAGTAAATACGCACTTTTATTTCTTTTCTACTGTTTTGCAAGATCATTTCAAAACTTATCCCTTTCCATATTTCTTTTCTGCTGTTTTGCGAGACTATTCCAGACCTGTCCCTCCCCAGTTCCCCTTAAGTTCAAATCAATACAGCAATGAATTTATGGGAAAAATGGATTAGGTAGGGTAGTGTTACCATCAGATTTCTGCGAGAGCGGAAAGCTGCTGACTAGAACGTCTTCCGGGGGTCTTGCGAAAAAAGAGAACGCCTATTTTTTCCATGAGTCATTTTCGGTATAAAAATTAATTAGGAGGTGTATTCATTTGAGATTTTAATGAATTTACAAAAAGTTTCCGGTATAAAAATCACTAGGGGTGTATTCATTTGAGATTTAAATGGATTTACAATAATCCATGGATTTTAGTAGAATTTGTAAATCCATGGACTTTTTAAATTCCACAAAAACTTGGATATTGACTTTTTAAATTCTATACAGATTTTGATGAATTTTAATGGATTTATTTATAAAGATTTTAATGGATTGATAATAATCCATGGATTTCATTGCATTACGTTACTAATATTTTTCTTATATTCACAATATCATATTTATCTATACTATACTATTATAAGCGAAACATGATTTTGTTTGATGGGTTGGTTAACAGCTTCCTAAAATATTTGTTTTCACATTTCAAAATAAAGTTAAAACAAAAATAATTTATTTAAATATATTAAATCAGGTATCTAATATAATTACAAACTCTTTAAACTACAATTCAACTTAACTTCTAATTGCCCTCCACTTCTTTCTTATCTCTTGCACAAGAAATATTTCCAAACTTAATTTTAATAATTCATATTTTTAATTAAAATACTTCAACTAGGGTCTGGAATATAATTCAAAATTAAAATACTCTTTTCATGTATGTTAGAGCATCTCCAATAGAGATGGCTAACAAAGTTGCCAAACCATTACAAATTATTAAATATATTATTTTTTAATTTTTTCTCACATTCATGTCACTTTTGACAACATTTATTAAAATTTTGCTCCAATAGTTAAACAACTTTAAAGGTTGCTCATGTGATCCCTCTATATTAATTTTATATTTAGTTTAATATAAAAGTGAGTTGAGTAATATACACTTTAGATGTTTTTTATGACTTTTTGCTAATTTAGGAAGTTACCAAGGGGTTGCCAAATTTTGACAATCTTGATAGGCAACCTTTTGGCAACCTCTCAACTCCAATAGATAGGCAACCAAGGGTGTCATGAGGGGAGGAATTAGGGAGACCGAAGGGAGCCCCGGTCCCCGCCAACTGCGGAATAACTCCAAAATTTTAATATAAATTTTTAAAATTTACTATCAAAAATTTTTTTGGTCCCCCTAGATTTAAAAAAAAAAATTAAAATTGAGAATTGATTATACAAAATTTTATTGATTTTGTTAATTATTTCATTCAAAATAATATTTATTAGATGGAAATCATGAAATTTGTTCATTAATCTTAATAATTAATAAATAAACATATAAGATAAAGATAGTACAATTTGAAACAAAAAAAAGATGCTTAAAACAGAACATACTAGTTCAGTTGTTCTGCTCCGTTCCCAAAACCCCCAATACACACTATACATACAAGTTACAAAATTACAATCCCTAATATCATCTCTCTTTATCTACTCTACCTTTGCATCTAATCCGTAAGAGAAAAGAGATTACATCTTATTTTCAACCCAAGAAAAAGCAAACAACTACTTGTTAATGTCTTATGAATTTGTGTTTATTTTACATGTGGTTAAGGAGATAATGGCTATTACTGATCTACTTTGTCGAGCATTACAACAAAAGTCTCAAGATATTTTAAATGCCATGCATCTGGTTTCTACTACAAAGATGTTGATTCAAAAATTGAGAAGTGATAGTTGAGAGAGTCTCTTAGAAAATGTGAGATCATTTTGTGAACGACATACTATCTTGATTCCAGATATGAATGCTCCCTACTTTGATGTGCTTAAATCTCTTCGTCGACAAGGAAAACAAAAGCAAATGATGACAATGGAACATCATTACCGAGTAGAAATCTTTACAGCTGCCATAGATCACAATTATGGAGCTAAACAATAGATTCAGTGAATAAATGACGGAGTTTCTCATTTTAAGTGCATCACTAAATCCTAGGGATGGTTACAGGTCTTTCAACATAGAGAACATTTGCAAGTTAGCTGAAAAGTTTTATCTAGAAGATTTTTTGGGAGATGAAAAAATCCATCTACAGTGTGAACTACAACATTATGGGTTAGATGTTCCGGTTCATCCAGATTTGAAGAATCTGTCTACTCTTGGTGATTTATGTCATGGATTGGTAACACAGGGAAAGCTGACATGTATCCATTAGTTGATAGACTATTAAGACTTGTCTTGACTCTTCCAGCATCTACTGCAACATCTGAACGAGTTTTTTCTGCTATGAAAATTGTGAAAACAAGTCTTCGCAATCGAATGGAAGATGAATTTCTTAGGGATTATTTGATAGTGTATATTAAAAAGGAGATTACGGAGATCATTTCTGCCGAGGAGATCATTGATTTTTTTTTATTTGATCAAAGAAAGGCGTGCACATCTCAAATAAATCGGTATGTTTTCTACTTTTATTTATTTTGGTCCCCCATGTTAGATTCCTGGTTCCGCCGCCCAG
This sequence comes from Apium graveolens, assembly GCF_009905375.1. Classification (NCBI taxonomy): domain Eukaryota; kingdom Viridiplantae; phylum Streptophyta; class Magnoliopsida; order Apiales; family Apiaceae; genus Apium; species Apium graveolens. The sequence continues at coordinate 242,617,722 of NC_133649.1, read as the reverse complement.
CACCTGGGTGTCATGCCACATAAGCTTGACAACCTCCTTGGCAACCCCCGTTGGAAATGCTCTTAAGTGAGGTAGAATATGACCCTTTGTTAGGTTTTATTGAAACTTGCATAACATGGATCATTTGGGATGGTTTGGATTATTTATCGTGGATGCCTGACCTCTAAGATTCTACAAGTATTGGCAACTCTTCATCTCTGTTATTTTTTTGAATGTAATAATCATGATATTCTGAAGTTTGTTGGCATAGAAAATATATTTATTAAAAATTTCTTTTATGGATTTGTGTTTAAAATTTTTGTTATAATTTACAAATCCACCAAAATTCTGGGTGGTATGATGAGATTTCAAGTTGGTCATTTTACTTATAAAATTTCTAACAAATACTTTAAAATTCATGATTTTTATAAATCCTTTAAAATTTGAATACCCTTATTTTGTTAGATTTTTCAAAATCCTGATTATATACATACAGATTTTGAAGGATAGTTTTAAATCTCAATTGAATACCTAGAGATTTACTAGTATTAATTGAAATCTCAATTGCATACCTGTAAATTTTATAAGATTATTTAAAATCCATAATATATACCTCTTGATTTCAAGAATCAATAAAAATCCATTAAAATCTCAAACCAATACACCCCCTAGTCTTTTTTTTTGTCAAAAGAAGAAGCATTTTATTAAACTTTCAAATCGTCATACAAGACAGAACTAAAGAGTTGATGGACATCCCCACCACTCCAATTACGATCAGCTATAGAACTCGAATGTCTCACTAATTCATGAGCCACCTTGTTCGCAGATCGCTTAACAAAATTTAACACCACATTGTGTTGTTTAAGTTAAGACAGCATGGCCTTACAATCATCAACCATTCGGCCAAAGTAAGATAAAGTGATATTCGAACATCTAATTACCTGGATAGCAACCAAGCAATCTGACTCCACCACCACATTTCCCACATTCTTCTCCTTCACCCAGCTCAACGCTTCCCTGATTCCCATGGCTTCTGCTATTTCTGAATCCACCTGGCCTTGCTTGCACTTTGTTTGAGCCTCAACCACATTCCCCTGACTATCTCGAACTAGAAATGCAAAGCTGTATTTGTTAGAATCTGTGAAACATGTAGCATCAACATTGATTTTTAATTCTCCTACGTTTGGTTTCGTCCAACGCTCGTTGCCATCCGCTTGAGTCATGAACCCAAGAGAAATATTAAATGACTTGTCTTGAGCGTATCTCCACTGATTAAAAATATGCCTTGCTGATTCTACAATTTGAACAAACTCCTCACCTTTTTTATTCCAGACTATTGCATTTCTGTTACGCCAGATTGACCAGCATATTGATCATATCCATTACAGATCTTCAATCTTATACACACCAACAGCCATCCTGAACCAATCAAAAAAATTCGTACAAGGCTGAAAATTGAACACATACCCTGCGTACACCCAGCAGGCTTTGGCTACCTGACAGTGAACCAGTGAATGCATAACAGACTCCGTTTCTGCGTTACATACTGGACATAAAGTATCCACTGCTACCCTTCTGATTTGCAGTTGATCTTTCGTAGGAAGTATACCAGACAGAGCTCTCCACATAAAAGTTTTAATCTTTGGAGGTAACTTCAAATTCCACAGCTTTTTTCAAGTACTCGAGTTATCCCCTGAGTTCGGTTGATGGTTATGCTCTGTAAGAATGCCATACGCACTCTTTACTGTATATAAACCCAGCTTTTCATTATTCCAAAACCATGAGTCAGCATCACTATTGCTTAAAGGTATAGAAAGAATTAAGTTGGCGTCTCTACCGTTAAAGATATCCTTAATCAAATCCTGGTTCCATTCTCTCTCGCCAGTGACCATTAAAGAATTAACCTTCATATCTTTTAACGCTTCATGTGATGTGTGAATGTACGGATCTTCTTTATGAGGCAGCCAAGGATCATTCTCAATGCTAACTGTTTCACCTGACCCTATTCTGCGAACTGCTCCCTTCTTTAACAGTACCTGAGCCTCCAAAATACTTCTCCGCGTGTAGCTTGGATTATTACCCAACGTTGCCTCCAAAAACGAGCTGTTTGGGAAATATCTTGCCTTGTACAATCTGCTCACTAAACTATCTGATTTCTTAGAAAACGCCAAGCTTGCTTTCCAAGAAGGGCAATGTTGAACTCGTGTAACTTACGGAAGCCCAAACCACCTTGAGTTTTCCTTTTGCATAAACGATCCCAACTGAGCCATGAGATACCCCTCTCATTCTGTTTAGACGTTCTCCACCAGAATTTTGACATAATGCCTTCGAGCTCCTTGCATGTTTGTTGAGGAATTAGAAAAATTCCCATAGCGTAGTTTGGAAGAGATTGAGCAACTATTTTTAAAAGAATTTCTTTTCCCCTCCTGATAAATATTTCTTGTCCCACCCTTGAACTCTATCTCTGAGACGATCCTTCAGGTAACCAAAATTCGACGTTTTCTTTCTTCCTAACATGTTTGGTAAACCCAAATAGGTAGAGTTGTCTCCTGCTTCCCCAACTCTGAGAATATTACATATGTTCACCCTTTCATGTTGTTGAGTATTTCTACTAAAGAATGTCGATGATTTGTCCACATTAATCTTCTGACCAGAGGCATGTTCAAAAATCTGCAGCATATTAACCATTTGCCCTGCTACCTCTGGTTTTGCTTTGCAAAAAATGTATGTATCATCTGCAAAAAACAGATGAGAAAGCGACGGAGCACCACGAGCTACCTGAATTCCTTTCAGCAAACTACGTCTTTCAAAATCTTTAATCAATGCTGTAAAGCCCTCCATACAGATCAAGAACAAATATGAAGAAAGGGGGTCACCTTGACGGATACCCCTCGAGGGAATAACAGTACCAAATTCTTTACCAGCATGAGTTATTTGGTATCTCGCAGATGTCACACATTCCATAAAAAGATTAACCAACCTCTGATTTAAGCCCATTTTAAGCATCATTAACTCCAAAAAACTCCATTCCACACGATCGTAAGCCTTACTCATATCTAGCTTGAGCGCCATCCAACCTGTTTTTCCTGTGGATTTTCTTTTCATATAATGCATTATCTCATGAGAAATCAATATATTATCTGTTATGAGCCTACCAGGAATAAACGCACTTTGAGTCTCAGATATCATACCATTCAGGATACGTTTAAATCTGTTGGCCGTTACTTTAGATGCAACTTTATACAGGACGTTGCACAAAGATATGGGCCTCAAGTCAGTCATCTTCGAGGGATTCTGCTTCTTAGGAATCAACACTATATTTGTATCCGTAACCTTGTCATCAAATCTGTCGGTTGCAAAGAATTGTTTAACAAACTGAAATACGTCCTCGCCTACAATGTGCCAGCATCTTTGGTAAAAACCTAGGCTCATCCCATCTGGCCCAGGGGACTTGTCAGGATGCATACTAAACAGAGCACTTTTGACTTCACTTTTCTTTATATCTTCCAATAGAAGTGCATTCTGCTCGTCTGTCACGCACCTAAAAACACAATTAATGATCCTCTCACAGCTTATATCCGATCTTGAGAAAAGCTCACTGAAATATTCTATCATGACTTCTTGAAGACCATCTTCCCAACCCACTACTGTTCCATTCTTATCCTCCAGATTCGATATATAATTCATTTTGCGCCTCACCTTCGTAGCTGCATGAAAGAATTTGCTGTTTTGGTCTCCTTCACGGAGCCAAAGCTGTTTAGAACGTTGTTTCCAAAAAAATTCTTGCTGGGTATAAACTTCTTCGAGTTGCTTAGAGGCATCTTGATAAAGCTTTACTGATCGATTATCTCTCCTGCCTTTCATCGATATCAACATCTTTTTGCTCTGTCTGATCCGATCTTTAAAGTTTCCTGTGATCTCCTTACCCCAACTTGATAACGTTTCTGAGCACAAAGCTATTTTCTCTTGAATCGACTTGTGTTGATGCATACTCCAAGTTTCTTTGACAATTTGCAGACACATTGGTTCTCTCAACCATGCATTTTCAAATTTAAAATGCTTGACCTGGAGAGGCTTTGTTACGATCTTAGGCTCAAGAAAAATTGGAGAATGATCTGAGGTTGACACCTCAATATTAGTCAGCTTAGCCTCCGTAAATACCTGCATAAAACTGTTTGAAACCAAGGCTCTATCCAGTTGAATTTCTACCCATGCTTCAGTATCATAACCTCTTTCCCATGTATATCTATAGCCTTCCAGTTTCATATCATTAAGATCGCACTCCTCCACCACTGACTGGAAACCTCGAAGAAGCCACTGAGGGTACGGCCTTCCTCCTTTTTTATCTTCATTACTTAATATATTGTTCATATCTCCTATAATGCACCAAGGAGATGTATCAGCTGCGTGCAAAGTTCTAATAAGATCCCATGTCTCCTGTCGTTTGGCTCGATTTGGTTCTCCGTAAAGACATGTTAATCTATACCTTTCCCAGTCTTTAATCTCCACCATCACATCAATATGGTTCCTGCTATACGATAAAATTCTAACCTCATTCATATTTTTCCACAGCAAAGCCAGTCCTCCACTTTGACCTTGAACCTCCACAGTAAACGAGCCTTCAAAGCTGAGCCTATTTTTGACATACTCTACTCTTTCTTTTTTATATAATATTTCACTAAGGAAAATAAAATTGGGACGTTTCTGGAGACTTAACTCCAACAGGAATTGGAAGGCCCATGGGGTCCCAAGCCCACGGCAATTCCAACTTATAAGACTCATTGTTGTGGGCGGACCCCTGTTCCAGAGCCCGCCATATACCCAGTTTTTTGAATCCATTGGCATTGTTGGATTATTGATAAAGTCCTGATCCATCCCATCCTCTTCTGTTACTATCTGATGCAAGTCCAAGTCCAAATTAGATTGCTGATCCAGCCCACTAATTGTTCTTCTCTTCTTGTTTTCGATAACTGTAATCCCCTTATTTCCCGTTTCAATTTTATTTGCCAGCTCTATCATATCTTTCTCATTCAAAATACCTGATTGCCCGCCAACTTCCTTATCCTTTGAGTTGTCTCCATGATTTACTCCATCTGTAACTACTTCCTGATTTCGTGGATCTAGATTGTTCCTCACCGTATTCCTCCCCGAGCCACCATCATTTGCCGCTTTCCAGTCACCCTCCACCCCATCTTCCCTTAGCCATTTTGAACCAATTAATTGAGTTTGACGCCTTAAAGGAGCTCTCATCCACACCCCATAAGGTTTTGTAATCTCAGCCTCAGGCACCTCAAATAAACGACTACAAAACTTTTCTGAATGACCCATTATCCCACAGATGAAACAGAAGGTTGGTACATTTTCGTACTTGAAATTTATCCAAAACCATTCAGCTCCAGAACTCCTGATCTTCATTCTCCTCTTGAGTGGACGTGTGACATCAATAGAGACTCTGACTCTCAAGTACTCCTTCCATATACTATGAAAGTTCTTCGAGCATGATTCCACAAACACACCTATGTAGTTGCCTACCTCCTTTAACACCCTTTCTGTCATGAACCCCACACGAAGGTCGTGCACCTGAACCCATAAATCAATATTATTTAAGCTAACGCCCCTTGGGACATCACCATCCTGCATACGAGATATTATCAAGGCCTTCCTGTTAAAAGACCAAGGGCTCCCTTCCAATACTCTTTTAATGTCCACCTCATGATAAAATTGGAACAGATAAAGATTTGGCTCAACCTCTCGAATATAGACACCTCGTCCTGGTCGCCATAATGCTGCAAGCGTTTGTTTCACTGCAACAAAATCAATCACTCCATCAACTAAGAAACGCCCCACCAGACATAATTTAGTATCTATATTATTATCCACCCCTGCATTCACTCCTCCCTCCCCAATATCAAAGGCTATTCCTCCTTCCTCCTCATCATCCAAAGTGATGTTGTTCATCGCTCGGGTGATATTGCTAGTCGACGCCATTGTTTGAATGAATAAACGAAATAGAGAATGAAATAAAATGGATGATTTGATTGAAACACTGACCGATAACACCTCGAAAATGACACTTAAAACTTACTACTCACCATGTAAAGTTTAGCTTTTCTCCTTTTATCATATTATAGGAAATCAAAATTGGAGAGATACATACACCCCCTACTAGTCTAGTTACCGTGGGTTTTATAATACAAGAACTATTTCAAACAAATCAGTTGAACATTACATGGCACCTTCTAGGTAATTATCAGTGTTTTTAAATCTGCTACTCAATTTGACTCGAAGTAATAAGTACTCGGAGTAGTTGGGGAGTACTCGGAAAGAGTACTCAATTAAAATAAATGAGATATCAGGTAATTAATTATAATTTCGAGTATCCGGAAAGAATACTCAATATGATATTCAGAATTTTAAATGTCCGATAATTTTTAATCTAGTATAAATTTAACTTGTTATATTTTATAGATGATATACAATATATATATATATTTATCTTAATTAGCCTTTTATAATAATTTTAACACTAAAAATATTTAAAAGTGTACTTCTTTGTTACAAACTAGTTCCCAGGTATATTTTATTTTTGAAACATCTCTCATAAGTAAAACAAGTCTTGCATTGACTTTACATGGTACCTATGCCATGGTTCGTTCGGGAATTGAATTCCATTTTTAATGTCTTTTTTCTAAAACCGTTTTTTATCGAGTAATCAAATTTTGTCTGAGTTTAATTTGAGTGAAGTAAAAAAAGGCGAGTTATACCAAATCAGAATCCTGATCGAGAATAGGTATCCGAGGACAGAGGTTTTGAACACCGGTAATTACAAAAATGTCCACCTGTACTACGGTGGGTAATTGAATTTCTCAGTATTCACTACACAGAGCTGACCGGAAATTGAAAAATTCGAATCCATTACAACAACCGGAGTCGTCGCACAGAAAACAAGTGTTTAGAAGCGGGAGAAAATCTTGATAACAAATTAATTAAGAAATCTATTGTTTTCCATAATTTTTGGAGCTGGGCTTCTGGGGATACATTACATCAGTTGGTCTTTCACTTCCACTATCATCAACATCTACTTTTTATTTCTTGTCAGGTAAATTTATTTCATATTTAATTATTGCTTAAATTTGAGATTTTTCTAATGTATATCAATATCCTTAGTAGTAGTAGTTGCTGCCTAATAAATGCTGGGTTTCTTTGTTTTGGGGTGCTATATTCGTTGTCACTTATCTGGAAAGGTGATCTTGTTTGTCTCAACTCCAATTCTATAACTCTTTTGTTGTGCCAATAATTTTGTAGCCTTGCATTTGATCAAGTTATCAAAACCCCTAAGATGTATCTAATAGAACAAATTAATAATACTTATTATCTATGGATTTCTGCATTTTTGCGGTAGAACTTCAGAACAATGTACATTGTTGTTTTCTTGTTATTTTGTTTACCGAACAAACATGTCGGCATGTAAGTAATGCCCACATCTGCATATTCCGAAGCACACGGACATTTTAATTTTGGCTAACTACGTTGGCATTTTTTGAAGCTTTGTGCAGTGAGGTAGAGAGAACAAATACAACTTTAAAGGCCAAGAAAGCGGAGATGAAGGATGAAAAGAGCTCTTTGAAGCCTTTGGTGGAGGAATTGACATTTTCACTCAACTCTGTTCCCTTCGATAGCTGTCACGCCTCAACAATTGTTGAGGTTACCACACTACATTTAATTATGATATGCTTGAGGCATCAAATATTTCTGTACTGTGTTAAAACTTATTTATGGTTCGTGTAGGTTGGAAAAGATCATTTTTTGCTAGCTTATTTTGGTGGTTCATATGAGGGGGCACCTGATGTGGTAATTTGGTTACAGACTTTCAAGGTATATTCATTACTCCGGACTCAAAAACAATTTCTGTATGTTGAAAGTAATCTACCCAAGTATCATGTTGCGTTCATGGCTAACTGAATAAAAATCTACCCAGGTATCATCAAACATTCATTATTAAAGGCTTGCTCTTGCTAATGGTGTCTATATATTTCTGCAGGATGGTTGTTGGCACCCTCCGATTATAGCTGATAAACAAGAAGGTGTTCCAATGTGGAATCCTGTACTTTTTAAGCTTCCATCCAATGAGGTGCTTCTGTTCTACAAAATCGGACAGGAGGTTCAAAAGTAAACTCTCACTGAAACCATGTTCTTAGCTCTCTTGTTTAAGTCGTTGAAAAAGCATGATTTTCTGGTGGAGGGTTTATTTCTTAAATGGCATCACTTGAAGTTAGATTTACATATTAATAACAATGAAAGTACTAATTAGCAAAATTCTAAAAGAAAAGCAGTTGTCGAGGGATTGTGCAAGCATGTACTCCATAATTTCTGAAAGAATTCATACAGTTGTGTAAACAATGAATATTAATCCGATAAGTCTAAATACATGAAAAATCATTGCGAAACATCTGCAGTTTTATCATTTATGATATGGTTGGCTTTAGAGTTTAGCCTAATGCCTAATTATAAAAGGGTCAGTGTATACATTTTCAGTATATAAATTTCTAACATAAAGTTTATACAGATGTTGATAATGATTTTTTAATCCTAAAAGTCCAAGTCTAAGTGCATGTATAATGATTCTAAAACATGTGCACTTTCATGATGTGGTTGGCGTTAGCCTAATGTTGAATTTTACAAGGGCCAGTATATACATCTTCATATGGTCAACGTCTGCCTTGATGTTGGGAGGGAAGTGTATTGTTATTAACACATTTAGGAAGGAAATATGTCCTCACTATATGTCTTTTTGGTCATGTCACGTCTTCTCTTCTTATCCTTTTTTAAGGTGACAACTACTGACAACGTTTGATTACAAACTGTAACAAATTATGAATTAGTGAATTATGCAACAAACTGTAACCAAGTAGTCTTTTTCCTATAAGTTCGCTACTTAAAGTTATCGTTTTTAATGACTTAAGGTGGAGTGGATGCATGAAGAGATCGTATGATGGAGGCACAACTTGGAAAGAAAGAGAACAACTTCCTCCTGGGATATTAGGTCCAATAAAAAATAAGGTGCTGCTTTGTTTTTATAGTACAACATATACATTTTCTTGCAACCACATTTTTATATTTTTGTCTTTTAGCAAAGCTCTCTCTCTTCTGCAGCCTCTGTTGCTAGAAGATGGGCGATTACTTTGTGGATCTTCTGTTGAGAGCTGGAACTCGTGGGGCGCATGGATGGAGGTTGTACTGGGAACTTCAGTAAAAGTTCCATAAAGTGTTCATTTGATTGATAGTTTTACCTTAAACAGATTACAGCCGATGCAGGGCAATCATGGAGAAAACATGGGCCTATTTATATTGAAAATACATCTCTCAGCGTGATTCAACCAGTTCCTTATCAGACTGCGAATGGACGCTTGCGTGTTCTCATGAGATCATTTGAGGGAATTGATCGAGTTTGTTTGTCAGAATCTTGCGATGGTGGTCAAACCTGGAGTTTTGCAAAACCTACTGAATTACCCAACCCAAATTCAGGTTGTTGCTAAAACCACATAGTGTGCATAATAAGAAACTGTGTAATAACCAATTACCTATGAAAATACCAGAAGATGCGTTCTTTGAGATGATTGAAAAATTGATCTTGTTTTTAATGTTGTTATAACTTTTATCTATGTTCCATCTAAAAGACAAAAGGGTACTCCATAGCTAGGATATCTACTTTTTTCACCACATAAATTTTATGCATTTCTTGCATAATGGCTGATACTGGGACTTCCTTTATAGGAATTGATGGGGTGAAATTGAAAGATGGACGTCTATTGCTTGCTTACAACACAATCTCCAGGGGTGTACTCAAAGTTGCAGTGTCAGCTGATGATGGAGATTCATGGAACAATGTTATAACGTTGGAAGATACTTTGGGAACGGAGTTCTCTTATCCAGCTGTCATTCAAGCTAGTGATGGGCTAGTTCACATCACTTACACTTATAAAAGGACACAGATTAAGGTATTAGTAATTTAAATAAGATTCCCCTGATGTTTCCGTTTTCTCTTCTTTTTGTTAAATATATGATCCTATTGGGGCGTTCCTCTAACACCTTAAGGTTTTAGATAGACTGGTTACTCAACATGATATTAGAGCTTAGGCTGGCGGGAGAACTAAGGTTCGATTTCCAGCCACCTCCAACATTCTCACAGTTTATTGTGGACACTAAAGGCAATTAATGCTCTAAAGACGGGCACCGGTGTTCCACTCTTCGACCCATAAATGGGCTTTCGAGTGAGGGGGAGTGTTAAATATATGATCCTATTGAGGTCTTCCTTAACACCTTAAGGTTTTAGATGAGCTGGTTACTCAACACTTTTCCTTTTATATCTAGGTATAAATATGTTATTCTCGTAATTTCTGCAACATCATTTACAAAGCAAGTATATTACTAATGCATCTTTTTTCTTTCTCAGCACGTTGTTCTTCAACCTAGTCTGATTCTGTGTTAAACTTCTACTAGAAGAATTACAAGAAAAATGTCATTCAACTGAGTTGCCTTGATGTGCTAATTTGAATCTTGCATCTTGCTGCAATTTACCTAGCTCAAGCACAGGAGAAGAGAATATCTGAACAAGTGTACCACAGAAGTTTAGGCATTACCACCAGGTGGCTGTATCAGTAGGCTTTTGTGCTCCCTTTTATAATTTCATGAATGGTCCGTAATATGAAGCATAGGAATGAAATTATTGGAGCACCCAGATAGACTAGTGTTCAATATTTAAAGCCCACTATATCTGTATTGGGCCTGTCTGTTTGTTTACCCAATCATATCAGATAATAAAATGGCGTAATCATTTCACACTTGATGTTCAACCCATATCAGATAAACATGATTTCACTTGAAATTCAATCCATATCTGTAAAGCTTTACTTTATTGGGGTCGTCAACATGTATTGGACTATTGGCTACTTGCTCCACTAAAGTCCAGCAAAGGGTAAAGTAAACGAAAAGTATTTCTTCAATTATGAAAAAGCTTTGCGGTTGTTCAGCCAGCTCGAGGTATTCAATTAAGCTTTGTATTTTTGTCTGTATACTGTGTGTTAGTAATTACTTTGAATATTATTTTTGATTATATATATATAATTTAATTTGAAGTAAAAATTTTAAGTTATGAAACTTATTTATTTGAAATTTTAATAATATGATTCGATAATATTTATTAATATACACATAGCTTTATAAGTTAGTGATATTACAGTTTTAAAAAATAATGTAATAATTCAAATTTATATTTTAATTGATATTTATAGGTGTATTTATGAAATATTATAAATTAAATGGTAAATTTTAATTGAGATCAATATTATGCGAATTGTCATTAGACCAAATGCAACTAGCTATATTAAGATTTATGTTAGTTTAATACGTTTAAAACCGAATGAATGGTAAAACGTGTCAATGACAAAAATATTATATTAACTTGAGACCTGTTATATTAATCAAATTCAGCTAATTATATTTATTATTTTGTTTAATTTTATTTTAGCCCGGGGTGATTATTATTTTATTTTAGGCCGAATGAATAATATGTATTATTTTATTTTAGTTTGATGACATTATTTCGACCCCACGAATTTTCTTTCCAATTTTTATTTTGTTATAGCCCGGTCCAATAATATATATTATTTTTATCAGGATCAATAATATTTATTATTTTATTTTAGCCCGATTCTTGAAATCTAACTAACTATATGTATTTTTTTTTGTTTTTTATTTAAATTTTTATCAATAGTATAATTTTGTACGGCCCGGCCAGGTAAATTTTATATATTATTTTGTTTTAACGAAAACCAAGTACACATTGTTATGAATACTTATCTATTTATAAGTGTTTTATTTTAAATTTATCATAGTTATTGTGATCAAATCGACTACCAATCAAACTTTCATTATTTTGTGTTTAATATAATAATATAGATAGATATCAACGAGTATATTGACCAAAGACGGCTGTGAAAGAGTATCATGAAAGAAAAAGACGAGCATCGCTCCCTCCGTCCTTTTGATTTCTTTACGGTTTGCTTTTTAATATGTTTTATTTATTTTTTTACATTTCAAAACTTATGAAAAATAGTCAATGGGTCCCCCCATTTTCTCACTTTTCCTCTCTTTTCACACTACTTTTACCCCACTCTCTCACTTTTATACCTTTTATACATTAAAAATTAATGGGTCCCACCACTTCACACTTCACCCACTTTTCTTTCTCTTTTTCACTATTTTATATATATTTGTTAAACTCCGTCCCCAATCCTTTTGATAAGGACGGAGGAAGTATTTTTTTAGGCAAAAATTGCATTTCGGCTCAAAATTTCGAATTAATTTCATTAAATGTTAACAAAATTTGAAATATGTTCGATTCGATTCGAGTTCGATTCGATAAAGATACATAATATATAAAATTTTATACAAAAATGTATTTACAATTAAAAAATTAAAAATAATGGAGACTCGATAAGGCTTGCGAACATTACGAGCCGAGTAATTTGAAACTCGAGCTCGACTCGGTTAAAAATGTAAAAAGCTCGAGCTCGGCTCGATTATTTTTGAGCCGAATTCATTTTTTTTACGAGTCGAGTTCGAGTAGCTCACGAACAGTTTGGCTCGTTTACACTCCTATGTAGAAGTTATACTAAGTTACTACTCTCGATTTTTAAAAAAAGTAGGGAAGTATGTCTAGAGTAAATAAATTGGTTTGAATTACATTTATAGTCGTAATTTCGAATTTTTAGAAAGAGCGAAAATAAGTGGTGAAAAATACAAATGTTAGGTCCTTAATACAATTGTAGAGGGGGTGAATACAGTTTATGCAGATAAATCGAAATAAGCATTCAACAGGATAAACAGTTTTGTATTGATTAATAAAAACTGATTACAAACTAACCTAACATATATCCTTAAGAGCTACTAGGTTACACAAAAGATATATCAATACGCGACACATAAAATGTTAACTTAATCTGTGCTTATATACTTCACAGCTACACAATCAAATAAGAAATTTTATTCTATTACAATAAGGAATCATAAAACATATCCTTATTTTGATTGCTACACAAAGTAAAGTCCTTCACTGACTTGAATTCCGCAAATCCTTTCCTTCTTCAATATCTCTTGTCCTTTAGCTGAAGTGACTAAATACTGATGTCATTTACTGATCAACAAATGCTGATGATGTCACCTTGTGTTAAACTCTGATATCAAATACTGATAATAAACTGATAGTTTATAAGATGATATCATCAATTTCTTCTAACAATCTCGCTCAACTTGTGCATTATGAAATATGGACAAGTTCTAAATTGATGATGTTAAAACTATCTAAATGCATAAATACAAACAAATAATCTATCTTACAGTCAGTGCTTCCAAACTTTATCTTCAATCTTGAATTTCAGTATAGTCAGTAGCTTCATCAAGGAATTTCTAGAGTAGTGGACCTTCAAAAACATTTACATATATTTTCATTCTCCGTCTTCTATCCTTAATCTCTTCTGTAGATTCATCATTCTGATAAATAGCAGCTATGAGGTCATGTAGATTTGATTCTCCAAGTGCCAAATCATCCAGTTCCAAAAATTCAATTTTCTTTCCATCAGTATTGAAAGTAAGAACTTCTCTTCCTAAATATTTAACCACTTTGGCTCCTCTAGTAGGCATATCAACAGTATGTCCAGATTCATGGATGTACTTTGGAATATAATTGGACTTGTATGTCATTCCTCTATGCTTCATGTGTACTAAGTTCTTCAAAAATTTAGACCATCTAGCAGTAGTAGAGTTGGTTACCTTGAGTGAAGTAGTGACAAATTCCAACTCATGTCATGGTTTGTTCTTCAAATGCTCTTGAGTGATCCTCAACCTTCATCCAGATTCCAGAAAATAGATCAGCTTTTCACCAACTAGATCATTTACAATCTGTACTGATTTAATTTTCTGCAAATCTTCAAGCTTTGTATTATCACTAATTTCTATCAGATTTTCAGGCTTCCTTAGAATCAAAGCATCAGCAACATAAGAATTAGCATTTAGAAATCTATAACCATAAACATATTTCATTTTGTTAGGTTCTGTTCTAATTTACGGCAACTCACACTCATGCTTTACTTATTATGCACCCTCTCAGCTTATATTACTCTTATTATTCCTTTAAGTCCATAATCACATCATGGTCGCTTCATTTTTTTAAGTATCTTAGGTTCATTCTTATTATCGTCGTCGGCTCCGCTTATGGATTCTTAAGGGTTTCTACTCGCGCGATCTCGGCTCCGACATTTTTATAAAATTAAAAAATAATTATTTTCACTTGAAATTTTTATGGAAGTTAGGAAACTAAATATGTTACTCTCTGTAAAAATTTCATGATTTATGAACACTTTCAAGTTGATCCTTTATATTTTCAAAGTTCGTGATTTGTAGCAGTTTTTGTCGCGTAAATCACTTTTAGTAAAATGGCCATAACTTTTTATCCGTAAATCGGAATCAAGCGATTCAAGCGCCTAAATGATCCTTATAACATTGTATATCCTAAACAAGGGTTAGTTTTCAAAAAATACAGTTTACAACTTCGGGAATTTCTGCAGAAATTTAAAGTTACGATTTGTTGGTTTTAACGAAGTTATGTTTACGATCGGGGTTTCGTTTACGCCCTAAATCTTAACACAACCACCAAAAATCATCATTCCATCATCAACACACAAAATCCTCTCAAGAACATCATGTTCTTGAGGCAACAACAATCAACCTTAAATCTACTTAACTTAAACACCAGGATTTCATCAATACCACTCATTAAACTAGGTTCACTACCACATATTAAATGGATCTTAAAAATGAATCTTAAATAAAGTTGGGCCATAGATTTTTACCTTTCTTGAAAGCTTGAGATGTGTTCTTGAGGATGGTGGAGGCTTGGAAGTGCTTGGTATGATTTTTGGAACCTAAAACCACCATTGAAATCAAGAAACCAAAGAGAGGTTACTATTTATACTATTCACTAGTGAGTTTCTTGATTTTATTTAACCCATCAAACCTTGATAAAAAGAGATGAAATAATTTTCTTACCTTAGTTTAATTGCTAGGAGGTTTGAGAATTAATGGGAGAATTTAACAAGAGCTAGAAATTTAAGTTTTGAATTTGAATTCCCCTTCTTTTTCATCAATAGCCGAATGGAGCATCAAGGGGGGGGGTATTTATACTACTCTCGGTTGCTTAGCTTGGTTGATTTGCTAGGTTGCTTCTAGGAAGATGGGGTGATATCTTGCACTTGATTTTATTCTTTCTAGTATAGCATTCTAGGTTTATTCTTTGTAGCAAATCTTGGGGATAAATCTTAATAGCTTGCTAGGTTACAAGCTAAACTACATGGTTAGCTTCCTTAGCACACTATTTTGCTAGCTAGCTTGATCATCCTATGGTTAGCTCACTATTTGATAAATTAACCATGGTTACTTTCTTACCATGGTTTAGTTAGTGCATTACGTTTATTTAATCATTTACGCGTTCGCTCGGTTGCTTAAACGTTTTCGTAATACTTACTCGTAAATGATTCGCGACGTAATTCCTTTCATATTCATTCCTTATATTTTTAATTATCCTACTTGAATATAAATCCGTAGGGTTTTAATCTCGTAATTATATTGTGATTCCTGTAATCCTCGATGAGTCGTAAATACAGTCATTTTTCAAAGTTCGTTTTCTTCGAAAACTAATAGCGTTTACATACACTCATTTGATACGTATAATTGTAATATCAACTCCGAAACTCATTTTCTCATGCACTACATAGTGTGGGCTCAAAAGTTTTTCCCGTCCGCCAGGGTTACTATTCATTTAAATATTTTACAAGGTCTCAAAAATTCGAGTTATTACAGTCTTCCCCTCTAACAAGGATTCCGTCCCGGAATCAATTAGAAAATAAGTGGGGATATCTATTCCTCATTGCATCTTCAAGTTCCCAAGTTGACTCTTCGACATTTTGATTTCTCCATAAGATCCTAACCAGCTTCACAGTCTTGTTCCTCAGCACTTGTTCTTTCGGGTCCATTATCCTTACTGGCTGCTCGATGTAGGTCAGATCTGGTTGTAAATCTACATGCTCGTATTCTATTACATGTCATGCATCTGCATGGTACTTCCTTAACATGGACACGTGGAACACGTTATGTACTTGTTGCAAATTAGGAGGCAAGGCGAGCTCGTAAGCTAGAGGTCCTATTCTCCTCAAAATTTCAAAGGGTCCTATGAATCTGGGACTCAGCTTCCCTTTCTTTCCAATTCTCATCACTCCTTTCCACGGAGATACCTTCAATAGCACAGAATCTCCTACTTCATATTCTTTATCCTTCCTGGTCTGGTCGGCGCACTTCTTTTGTGTGTCCTGGGCTACTACCAGTCTTTTCTTGATGAGTCCTACCATTTCTCTGGTCTACTGGACTAACTCCGGTCCTAATATCTTGTGTTCTCCAACTTCGTTCCAACATAGGGAAGAGCGACATCTCCTTCTATAAAGAGCTTCATACGGGGGCATTCCTATTCTAGCGTGATAGCTATTGTTGTAAGCAAATTTGATCAGGGGTAAGTGGTCATCCCAATTTCCTTTGAAATCAATGGCACATACTCGTAGCATATCTTCTAGGGTCTGAATAGTCCTTTCGCTTTGTCCATCAGTCTGGGGGTAGTAAGCGGTACTCATGTTTAGTCTGGTGCCTACGCATTCCTGAAAGCTTCTCCAAAATCGGGAATTAAACCTCGGGTCTCTATCTGACACTATGGCTACCGGAACACCGTGTCTAACTACTATTTCCTTCAAGTAAATATCTACCAACTTGTCTACAGTGTATCTTTCGTTGATTGGTAGGAAGTGTGCGGACTTGGTCAATCTATCTATGATAACCCATATGGCATCGTTATTGGTAAGCCTGTCATAAAATCCATGGCTATATGCTCCCATTTCCATTCTGGAATCTCTAAGGGTCGTAATAGTCCAATAGGTCGCTGATGTTCAGCCTTCACTCTCTGGCATTTCAAGCACTTGCTGACCCACTCTGCTACTTCTCTCTTCATGTTAGGCCACCAATAATATTCCTTAAGGTCATGGTACATCTTCATGCTTCCTAGGTGGATTGAATATCTAGAGCTGTGCCCTTCGTGCAGCAGCTCATCCTTTAACTCTTGCACATTTGGAATCCAAATTCGGGACACATACCTCATGATCCCTTTCTCGTCCTTCTCGCATCTCACTTCTTTCACCGGTCAATGTTTCTCTTTCTTCGCTCATCTTCTTTTCCTGACATACTCGTATCTTTTCAGTCAGCTCCGGTACTAGCTTAATCTCAAATAATCGTTCCGTTCCCCTACCGGTCATCCTCACGTCAATTCCCATCTTCTCAAATTCCTTAATCAACTCCTCCGATGTCATTATCATCTTGATTCTTTCCTTCCTACTAAGGGCGTCAACCACCACATTGGTTTTACCCTGGTGATACAAAATTTCACAGTCGTAGTCTTTTATCAACTCTAACCATCTCCTATGTCTCATGTTCAGTTCCTTCTGAGTGAAAATATACTTGAGGCTTTTATGGTCAGTGTAGATCTCGCATTTCTCACCGTGTAGGTAGTGTCTCCAAATTTTCAGGGAAAATACTATGGCTGCTAATTCTAGATCATGCGTAGGGTATCTGCCCTCATATTCCTTCAATTGCCGAGAGGCATATGCTATAACTTTTCCGTGTTGCATCAGTACACATCCTAATCCTTTAAGCAATGCATCGCTGTATATCACAAACTCTCCCTTTCCATCGGGAAGAGCGAGCACTGGTGCTGACACCAACCTCCTTTTCAGTTCTTGAAAACTTTCCTCACATTTCTCTGTCCATACAATTTTTTCGTCTTCCGGGTCAGTCTAGTCAGTGGACCGGCTATCTTAGCAAAATCTTGCACGAATCTTCGGTAATATCTTGTTAAACCCACAAAACTCCAAACCTCTATTGGGGTAGTTGGTCTTTCCCAATTGGATACCGCCTCTATTTTGGCAGGGTCAACTAAAACTCCTTTTCTACTCACCACATGTCCTAAAAACTGAACTTCTCTCAACCAAAACTCGCACTTCGAGAACTTGGCATACAATTTCTCATTCCTCAAGATTTCTAAGACTATCCTCAAATGTTCTGCGTGTTCTTGCTCTGTCTTTGAGTAGATCAGAATATCATCGATAAAAACTATCACACATATATCCAGTTACTTTTTCAACACTCTGTTCATTAAATCCATAAAGGCTGTGGGTGCATTGGTTAACCCAAACGACATAACTAAGAACTCATTGGTCAACTGGGGCTAGCCTATATAGGGCCTTGGATACTGGTGCTGTTCCTGATGCTAATTCTATAGCAAACTCTATTTCTCGGTCAGATGGTAATCCTGATAAGTTCTCTGGAAATACATCCTCGAATTCGTTTACTACGGGTATATCCTGTATATTAGGGACTTCCTTCTTGGTATCTATCACATAAGCCAAATAGGCCTCGTTACCTTTCCTAAACAATCTTTTTGCCTGTAGCATGGTTAGAAACTTCTGGTTCTGTCGTTGACCTTTAAACACTACTTCTTTTTCATTTTTCACTCTTATCTTTACTCTCTTCCGTTCACAATCTATTTGCGCTCCGTTACTGGATAACCAATCCATTCCTAAGATTACATCAATTTCTCCTAACACAAATGGGATTAGGTCAACCTCGAAGATATTCCCTTCTAACTTCAACTTGCACTTAGGGTGTACTTAATTTACAAGAATTATTTCTTTGTTTGCTATTTCCACTCGTAATATCTCACGTAAGGGTATGGCATTAAGTTTTAACTTTTTAGCAAAATCTTGAGATATAAAACACTTGGTTGCTCCAGAATCAAATAGGAAATTTGCATGTTCGGAATTTAACAGAAGGGTACCTGCTATCACATCAGTGTTTCAAACAGCATCTTGAACAGTCATGTTGAAGGTCCTAGCAGCTGGGGGTCGGTTGGATGCAGCTCTGCTCATACCTGAGACTGGGGGCTTTATTATCGGGTAATCCTTCCTCATATGTCCTACTTTCCCACACTAGAAACATGTCTTGCTATATTGGGGATAGTTGTGGGCAAGGTGTTCGTGTTGTCGCACCTATAACATTTCAGAGGGGCTCTTGCCTGATTATATATCCCAAGGTGTCTTCTCTTACAGGTCTGGCACTCTGGTATTAAGGCACGGGGTTGGCTATGAAATATGGCCCTAGATTGTCCGCCGCCCCGGCCAACACTCTCACTCGGGGCCTTTCTGAATCCGGGGCCTCGTGCAGGTTGGGACACCGATCCCCTGACGAACCTGCTCGGAAGGCTCCTATTTCCGGTTCATATTCCTTGGCTTCATATCTTCCTTTTCCTATTTTCCTTCTCCTTCACACTCTGCTTATTGCCAACTTCAACAATCGAGGCTTTCTGTACTAAGGTGGCATAGTCTGTCAGCTCTAACACTGCCACTCGGTTCTGTATCCACTGTTTCAGACCAAGTTGAAACCTTCACGCTTTCTTCTCTTCGGTGTTCATAAATTCAAACACAAATCTCGACAACTCAGTAAATTTGGCCTCATATTCTGCCACAGTCATCTTATCCTGTTTCAACTCCAGAAACTTAATCTCCATCTGGGTTTCCATAAATCTAGAGAAATATTTGTCTAAGAACAGTCGAGTAAATCTATCCCATGGAATCACAACATCAGTATCTAGGTTTCGTTTGGACTCCCACCAGTAGTTAGCTTCTCCCTTCAGCATGTAAGAAGCGAAAATGGTCTTATGTCGTTCATCAACTCCTAATATCTTGAAGGACTTTTCTATCTCCTTGAGCCAGGCCCGTGCTTCAACGGGGTCGGCAGATCCTAGAAATTCTAGGGGTTTGAAAGATTTGAAGGCCCTAAAGGCAGTAGATGTAGTCTGTTGGGCAGCATGTGGCCGTGGTGGTATAGGCTGTTGGTTCAGATTTGCTCTTAACAGTTCCATAAATTCATTCATGGGGTTCCCTCCCTGATGGGTATCCTCAGCCGCTTCTTCTACATATTCTTCCTCATCATATTAATTATAGTCTAGGTCTTTGTCACTTTCCTCATTCACTACAGGGTCAGGTTCATCTCGTTGTTGGTTAACAGATTCTGCGGGCTGTGCCCTAGTTCCTCTTCTACGGGGTGGCATTGTTCTGATATTGAAAATTGGTCAACATAGTTGTAATTATAACAGTTAGATTATTTTATTCGTATGTAAGCATGTCATTTATTATCTAGCAGGTTTTTATAAAGTGCAGTAATATAGATATCATTTCTTAATAACTGCTTAGATATATATTAATAAGATCTCCCATTTATATCTTGGGGAACGAAACAACTAGCTGAGTTCATACATGCCTGATTACAATACATCACTACTAGTCCTGAATACTGAAATGAAAATACATAAGTCGTGTACCCTGAAGGGCTAGGAACGCTATCTACCACTACCTATCCTATCAAAATTGGTGACAAGTCACCCAGCCTTCTTCAAGGTCCATATTTAGTCACTAGTCTCTCAGTCACTATCACTGCGAGTGAGGTCACGCACCCTCCTCATCGCTCCTGCAATCATCAGCTCTGCATCAACTACCGGGATGTATCCTCCCACCGCTGTCATCCTCATCTGAACCCTGGTACGGAGCTTGATCCCATCGATCTCTCTACGGGCTATGGCTGGGGAAGCAGCTCTGAAATCTCCTGGGTATCCTAGTCGGGTGGCTCTCTTAGCTGTCAGTGCCTGGCGTAACTCTGTAATGCGAGCAGATGCCGCAGTGATCTCAGCGTTAAGATGACCCACTATCCAGTCGTGTACGGCTACATGCATGGTCTCCGGTGGTGGTAGAGGTGAATCTGGGTCGCTAGAGGATATGTCATGAACCTCGTGGAACTGTGCACGTATCTCCTCATCCTCATCATCATCAGTATAGGGCATAGGGCTCTGAATCCCTGAGGGTGGTATAGGAGAGTGAATAGCCGGGTGAGGGTACATCTCTACATCTCTCCAGACTACGCCATTAGCTATGGGGACAAGAAGCTCAGTCTCCTCCTCTAGGACATCCTCAGTAGGGTCATCATCTGAATTATCAATGGGTGGGCTTTCTGGCTCGGGAATAGGGTCACGCTCAAGGACCATGACATCATCAACCGGATCAACCTCCCTCCTAGGCTCCACTGGTACCTGACACAATAGGCACATTATTACTAACTTAGAGTCGGAATTCCCTTGAGGGTAAAACAGTCAAGACTACCCGTGTAGCCCGATGACGAACTCGACTTGAGTTCTAATTGATTATTTTATTATTCCTATGTCTACGTATTTTATATCCTATCGTTTCCAAGATTTGATAACCTAAGGCTCTGATACCATTTCTGTGGCGCCCCAAAACCCGAGGTCGGGAGTCTCGGAGGCCACGCCATCTAAACTCACACAACTCACACTACAGTATATAAATACTCACGCTTCACGACCCCAAACTTATCACACACACACTTACAGGTTATTATCTTGGAAACGAACCATCATACCTAGAGTAATTGTCAACCATCAAGTGATAATTATTACAACCCAAAAGTAATTAATCTTACCGGGGAGTGACCTTTAGGTAAGGCTAGTCTGCCGGCCAAATATATGTTTCTTGTTTCTTACCTTACATAAGTCATACTTATAAATAAGTCGAACTATAAACAACTGAAAACTATTCCAGCTTATTCTGACTACCTGTGGTACAAGCACCAAACAATCTACTGAACAACTAGCCATTTCCTACCCGTTTCCTGGGTGTGGTTCTCATGGCAGGCATCTTGATTCACTGTTGTGTTGTGTCAATTTAAGAAAACAAGTGTGAGCTATAATGCCAGCATAATAATGTACAGTATGAAAATGACTGTATGATAACATCATATATGATAATTATGTTTTATTCAAAAATAGTTTTCCATGGAGATATACACCTTCTTATGAAAATAATTCTTTTAAGGGATTTTATTATCCTGTGAATATCTTAATAGTAATCCCAGCACCTAGGCTTGGGTTACGGTATTGCATCAGAATTCCAATTGGAAGAATTAGGACATTCTTTGGAGCCACCACATACGATGATCAGTCATACTGCGTTAAAAGTAACCTTTTCTACTAGTAGAGGGACGACACCTTCACATCTCGGTTATCACCCTTGCCGCATACGGGCTATGTTTCCTCATTTCGGGTATACACACACTTCGCAGGTCCATAGGTATATATTGTACCGTCTCCTATGGTACCAGTAGTCTATCCAATACACGAAGTACTTGGATCCTACCCCTCCCTTGTCCCTTAGGAAATCCTATCATATCTCGAGAACTCGAACCACATCGAAGTTCCTCCAAGCGTTTTGCTTGTTGATAGGCAAAGCTTTACTGTATATATATATATGTACTTCCGAAAGTTTTCGGAGGAAGTACTAAGGATGTGAGTTGACCGTTGTCAACAGATAATTAAATAAGGGGGAAAAGTTTCTCCTTGAAACTATATTCAAGATATTAAATAAGTGGGGATAATATTCTCCGACGATCTGAAATTACTCGAATGATTTTCCGAAATCAGAAAGTATGTTTTAAATCAGGATCTATTATTTTAAATCAAAATAAACTCTCTAATTAAATAATAATTAATTAAATGATAATCGATAAATAATTAAACCTCGAATGAGTTTACTCTTCAAAAGAGTATTTAAAATAATATTCCTCAACTAGTTTATGTTTACGCAATCAATAATCTTTAATGATTAATCAGGTTTGAAATAATTAATTGCTGGGGTATACTACGCCCATGATAAAAGAATAAGTATATAGTATTTATTATTCGAATCAATAAAATATAGTTGAGGGAATATGATCGTTGGGAAATCGTTTTAATAAAAGTTCGAGAGGTTTTAATGTTTCGTAAGTGGACGTTGAGTCCCTTTTAAAACGTACTACTATGAAATTATAACTGTCCTACATAATACGTCACGCTTAAAGCGGAATAAACATTTCACGATATATACTTATCGTACAACATCGCTATATTATGCGAAAATTCAACAACTACGTATCATGGCAAACATGGTACTTATGCAATGATAATAAAATAATCCTTTCACAACACAACAGTAAATGGAGTTGGGTTCGTAAACTTGCTTGTGTTGGATTTTTAACGCAGCGGGGGCATGGCAAAACACTTTTACACATATAAAATCCAAATAAAAGCATACAGATCATGAATAAAAATTCGAGGGATCGAATCTAACCTTTAAAATTAATTCGGAGACAACGATCAGAGATCCTTAGCAGTTGCTCCTCAAGTGTGAAGCACTCCACCGGTATCCACCAAGAAAACGATGTTAATGAGGAGGAAGGAGGTGGAGAGAATTGGGTTTTCCAAACTTTTTGGGTTTTTGAGGTTCTTTTGTTCGAATAAAAATAGGGTCTATAATAGTATATTTATAGGCAAAATTTTCCCATAAATATTATTATTATTATCCCATTTATTATTCTCATTAATAATTAAAACACCTTTTAATTATTAATCCTTTTTCTAAACACTTTAGAAATAATAATTTCTCTTGATTTAATTTCCAAAAATTAAATCCTTAATTAATAATATTAAGAACTTTTCTTAATTAATTTATAATCAATTAAATCTTATTTAATCAATAATTAAATTTTCCAATTAATTATTTATTTCATAAATAAATAATTATTAGCCATTATTAATTAATTCCTCTACCATTAAATCATTCTCTTTTTATGGTGTGACCCTGTAGGTTCAATATTAAGCCGGTAGTAGAAATAAATAATAATAAAACTATTTTATCATTATTTATATAAATTCTCTAATTTATTAAATATGATTAATTAATTAATCATATTTATTCTACATCGTGAGGGATACTTCTCAGCATATCGCGACTATCCGGATAATATGAATTCACTGCTTAGAATACCAAGAACCTATTCAGTGAATAGTTACCGTACAATAAACTCCTTCTACCCTACAATGTCCCGATTAAATACAAGGCATGGATCTCGTGTCAAGCCTATCTAATTCAATCACTTTGCTTACCATTTACTATGCGTAGTTCTATGCAAATTAGAAACTCCTTTCTAATTTCATTTACTCTGGCCAGAGATTCCTGAACTAGCATAAGTGGATCAGCCTTGAACATTCGCTTCCTTCACTGGAAGGGGTAGATTGTTTATTGATCATACACTATCTTCGTGTACAAATTCCTATACCCAGAAGAGACCTAATAATTGTCCCTGGAGACTAAGAACTAAACCAAAGCATAGTTCAGTGTACACAAGATGACTATGATGACCTCAAGTCTAAGGATACTTGTACAACTATCACTATGTGAACAACTGCTGACACGTGAGTGAACTCCATCAGTTGTTCAGCTGTGCGAGTCATGTTCAGTGAACTTATTCTATAATAAGCACCTACATACTAGCTATAGTGTCACCACACAAATGTCTATGAGAACAGACATCCTTCATAATGAAGCAAGCATAGTATGTACCGATCTTTGCGGATTATTAATTACCAGTTAGTAATCCTATGACCAAGAACTATTTAAGTTTAGAGTTATCATCTTTTTAGGTCTCACTATTATGATCTCATCATAATCCATAAAAAGCTTTACTCTAAACTATGGTATATCTTATTTAAACACTTAAATAGATAAAGCCCGTAATAAAAACAAAACAAGTCTTTATTAATATCAATGAAATCAAAACAGATTACATAAAAGTTATTCCTAAATCCTAATACATGATTGGACTTATGACATATTCCTTTCAATCTCCCACTTGTACTAAAGCCAATCACTCTAGTATCTAATACCCATCTTGTCTTTATGACGATCAAAGTGACTTTCATAAAGTAGCTTTGTGAGTGGGTCTGCTATGTTATTATGTGTGTCAACTCTAATTCAATACAATACAAGAAATGTTACCGCGCTCCCACTAACCCTTTTGTAGACGCATGGTTCATCTTCATTTTTGATAAAATCAAACTCTTTGATTGTCTCATCAAAACGAATGTTCCATCTTTCGAGAAGCCTGCTTTAAACCACATATGGTTCGCAGTAGCTTACACACTAGGTTTTCATTTCTCTTGGAAAGAAAACCATCTGGCTAATTGCCAGATCTCATAGTCGTAGTAAGCAGCAATCGCAAGCAAAATCCGAACTGATTTTAACAGGGCTACAGGTAAAAGGTTTCATCAAAGTCAATCCATTGACTTTGTTTGAATCCTTTTGCCATAAGCCT